>NW_021319337.1:493092-536149 GCF_001605985.2 Dendrobium catenatum
AAGAAATCCCAAATGGGTAATTTTTTTTATATTAAAAATATATATGAGTTAATATGCTATAATATTAATGCTCAAGGTTAGACTGAGTTGACTTCAATTCTTAGAGACAGAATACAAAATAAGTATTACGTTTGAAAATGTTGGAAGTAGTTCCACTGGCATTATAAGATTAGAAAGAGTCTTTTTTAAATGGTCTTGTCACATAAAATATCAGCCTTCTAATAAGAAGAATAAGTTAGAAATATTAGAATGATATTTTTAATAAGGACCTTTAAAAAGAAAAAGTAATTTGACTATGAACACCATACTACAATCGAAAAAAAAAAAGTTTTTATATCGATTTATATAATAAGGCTTCATTTGAACAATTTTTTGTTGCTTATTAAATAATTTTTCAGTGCAAAAAATAAATTTTTATTATTATTAAAGATGCTTGAAAAAATTATTAAAAAATCATCCCAAAGAACCTGAGATAAAGGGCTTGAGGTTGCTTTGGTTGTTTTATTAGAAAAAAAAAAGAAAAAAAAATCATATGTGAATACTAAATCAATTTTATTCAAAAATTTTCTTAAAAGTTATTTGAATCAGCTTTAAAAATCAGTGCATATTAGTTATAATATTACAATAATTTCATCATAAATATATATATATGACTAACAAATAACAAAATTGTCAGAATATAAAGCAGAATCCAAAAAAAAATTCAAAATTTTTAACGCTTTTACTTTTGCCTTTTTATTCTTAACTCCCAATCCCACGTTTAAGCGTTCCAAAGTCCCCCACACTTCTCCATTTTATACTCTTCTTCTTGTTCTCCTCCTGGTCTTCTTCTTCTTTTTCTCCCTTTCATGGATTCTGACCAAAGAACGGAGGCCGGTGAACTTACCAGGTCACTTACCCACTACACTGTTCTTCCTTTTTGTTTCTTTTTTAGTTTAATGTTTAATGGTACACAGCAATGAAATTGATCTGTTCTTATTATAAACAGACGTGGGTGCTGAAGGTCTCGACCACTGCGAAGGATGAATAGAAGAAAATAAAAAAAATTCTGCATAAAGTCAAAGTAGACCGTAATCCTTTAAAATCTCTTTTCAAGTATGGATTCTTTTCAACTTCCGACATATCTTGACTGGTTTTTTCCTAATAAGTTTCAAATCAAAAATTGGATCTTCCCTTCAATCGTCAGGGTTATTTATAGAAATCGATGGCACAGAGAAACAGGGCAACGCGTCACCGCGCAAACGTCGACGCTGAATCCTTATAAAAGCTTCTCAGTGGCAAGCACCCGAGGTCTTGCCGGAGAAGAATTCTTGCCGGCACAAAATTCTGTCTCCGCGCCGCCGCCTCCCCCGCTGTTGAAACTGAAGCAAAGGGCAACGAGAAGGCCGGATCTGGAGCTGCGAGCTGGTTCCGCAGTCTCTGCTTCCTGGAAAACAGAGAGAAAAAGCAAGCGGAAAAGGAAAAGGGGAAAGCCGCTTGAGTCTCCCGGAGTCCCGCCGCGCAAACCGCAGGCAGCCTCTTGATGAGGTTACTGCTAAGCCTGAGGACTGATGCACTTCACAAGCGGAGAGAAGAGCATCTCCGAGAAGGCGGCAGCTTTCGACGCCCCAGCAAGAAGAAGGGTAAGAATGTGAAAAGAGAAAGAAACGAAGCCAAGTGAAACGGGTAGTCTCAGCTCCAACAACGTAAACCGTTGCGATCCTCCCCCAGCTATTACCTTCTCCGCGGAACATTCAGCCGGTTTACACCACGGTAGTTACACACACGTATCGAGCACAAAAGCTCGCTTACTTACGGACCCCACGCCGAGATGCCTTCCTAGTACCAGGCCTATGGCAAACCTACCGCCTCCACCGGATTATCCCCCCGCCCAGCGGATACTCGCCGGATTCTTATTATTACTCGTCGGAAATCATACTTACGGGGTCATTGATCAGCCGTCGTCCTCGGCTGGATCGTAACGACATGTTCAACGATAAGAATCCAAAATGCATTGCAAACTAATGTGATAATTTATGCTGATGGGAAATCGGTGAAAAAAATTCGCCGGTTTTTTTTTCTCGGATTACGGAAATTTTATTTTTTCTTTCTTTTTTTTAATGGTTTCTGTGTGCCTTGTATTTGTCTTGGAAGAATAAAAAGGACTCACTTGAGAGAGTGCCGATTCCATAACCTGACATTCTGTGAGGATTTTTATATATAATATCAATGGGATATCCCCAACTTTATTCCTATGCATTTTGAGAACCTTTTTGCTAATGATCATCAAGATGATGAACCTTGTTTACTCTGAAGAACAAGAAGCGTTTATAAACATAAATGTTTACACTGATAAGTTTAATGCGATTTACATTTAAGCTCTTGGCATTAAATTTGTTTGGCACAAACGATACAGCTTAAAACAATAACGTTTTTGTGTGGATTGGGTCATTCTGGGAAAGTTTAAAAAACTGCTGATGCTTTGAGGGCTAGAACAGATTATTTATCAATTCGAGTGGCAGCTTATGCCATACGTTAGATGATCAGGTATCTTCAATCTTTTTTCGAATGTTTCATTATTTCTTTTAGTTTCTAAATGCTCTTATTCCTGATACAAAAGACCTGTTGCTAGACCTTACCGTTGCCCTCATCTCTTTGTTTGGATTATGAGAATACAAAGGTAATCACTGCTTAAAAACTTCTATAAGCCTTCTCACCTGCTGTCTGTCTATATATATGGTAAGGAGAAATGCTCGAGGATATGGAAAATCTTGTTCAAGCTCCACTACGATTGTTCATAGCCATTAAAAAGAGTGATGAATGAAAAATTTCTCTATGGAAGGATCAATTAATATTGCTGGAACTGATTTAATCTGGTTGGATTTCATGGCTCAGCTCGTCCTGCATTGATCGATCATACTTTCTGTTTGCTAGTCTGCAGATTTTGGCCTGCTTGAGATGATAAGCTCCATTCTTGCAGCTCCTTGGACGGTTTACGGGCAACAGGGAATGACCCTTCTCGATTCAATTTTGTTTATCTGAGTCCAGGCATCGGCAATGGAGAGCTTTTCCGAGCTGCATCATGGAATTGTTACTGTTATTTTTTGAATTCAGCACTTTTGTATACATGCCTGAATTAGTTTTTTAGTTTTGCTGGGGCTTTGGTTTTTTATAGCCTTTATTCTGCGTTTGAAGTTGTAATTGTTAAGTTTTGGTTTATATACGGGCTAAGCCCAAAAATTTTCCCAAAAAAAAAAAAAGTTAATAAAAGAGTGATGTGTTGGCTAGTGGTAATTTTGTAATTTTGAAGTGAGCTATTTTTGTTGAGATTTGAGAATAGCTGGAGTGAAAGCAAAGTAAAAGAGATGGTGGTGATCATGATCAATTGTTGAAGAGAAATTTTTTTTTGATTGATTTATTTTTTGCTCTCGTTCTTGTGAAGACTCATCTCTGTGTGTTAATGAAGCCTCGTGAATGAGAGATTATTCTGTGCAGAAACCGAACGAGTTTGGAGGCCAATTCGAATAAGTCACGTCGCCAATGGCACATTGCATTGGTACATGATGCGTCCAGATTAGTCTCAGGATGTGTCTGGACACTCATCGTCGTCTCCATTTATAAAACTTGTAGCCTGAAAGCCGCTTCCATTGCACCCATCTTTGTTGCACGCCGCACCAACCATGACATTTCACTTTTGTCGTCATCACTACTTGTGAAGCCTCCCGTCGCCTTCATCCGATCCCTCATGGTGTCCTAGGTTAGTTTAGTTTATCTTTTTTATTAATATTTTTTATTTTAATGAGTTTCAATTCAAATAAATACTTGCAACTATTAAATCACTAAATAAGATTTGAATTGTAAATTTTAGTAATAATTTTTTAAGTTCTTTAAACCGGACTAATCAGCTCTTATAAAATGTGAAGGGAATTTGAGATATATTATTTCTTGAGAAAGAAATATTATTTTCTATTAAAAAAACAAATTTTCTTATGTAAACCCGAATCTCTAATCACCTTAGAGGATTGGAACCAAAGTCGTGTAAATTCTTTTATTGAATTGATGCATAGAGGAGCTTGGATCTATTGAATTGTAATCTCAACTTGATTTTAGTTCATTTGGAAAAAAAAAGTTTAAAAGTTCGCAAACTCTTGATATAATCTAACTTCTATACATCTATCCTTCTTATATACTTGTTGCTAATATATGTAACGTTTGTTACATATTCCTTACATTTAACGCCACTCACTCTGAAGACATGCTATCATTTGCGTCGTACTCGCCAATGATGAATTTGCTAATTGTAGCACTGGCATTTTCTTTGCTCGTTTTTCGTGCTATAAACAGTATGACACAACTCATAATTATCATTAATATTTATTGTTGTTATATGATTTTATAAATGTGTCATTGCGATAGATATTATTGATCATGTTATAGCTCGCATTCATAATACAGACAAATAAATTGTTGATCTTATCGTAGCTAGTGTATGTCATGCATTTATCTTAAATTCTTTATCGTCGTCATTAATTTTCCTAACATATTCGTTGTTTGCACTGACATGGTGTGATACTGTATTGACGTCTCTTTGATTGCTGCGAACAAAACAAACTATACATGTACATATTGATAGGGCATATTTCCTAAAAAATTAAAGCCAATATAAAATATACTGAAATCATTCTCTTCTCTCTTCATTTATTTGAATTTTTTAAACATCATCTCTATGATATTATAACATATTAGGAAATATTCAATATGCCTCGTAGTCTTTAACAAGATTAAAACTCTACTTTTTATTGCATGTAGCTTGCAATTCAAAGCTATCACTACATAAACACTTGTACTCTTCCATTTAGTTAGACATATGTCATTAATGTAGCTGCAAATTCAAAGCTATCACTAGCATAAATCACTTGTATTCTTTCCATTTAATATAACAAAATGACATCATTCCAAGGCAACATATTTTTCAACATCTCTATTGACATATTAAGAAGTGTGCTATTACACCCACTTGAGACTTAACACATTTTCAACATCATTTTATGAGGTACTACTAATGCATTATGCTCTATTTATATGTTATACAACATGAGAAAATGTTTTAAAAATATTTTAATTTTGTGTGGATAAATAAGTATATCAATAATGTATTGATATAATTTAATCTAGTCAACTTTAATGACCCGAAAAAAAAAAAAGAGTTATATTTGAGATACATAAAAATTTCACATTGCTCATTTGATAAATGGATTATTATTTTTAACTACTATATAAATTTTTTTTTTTTTTGTTATTTTTAGGCTTATAATATGTTGATCTAGTCATATTAGCTATTTGTATAAGATTAACACTGAAACAACTAGATACAATGTTAGGTACAGGTTGAATGGTCGACACGTTTTAGAGTTGAACATAAACCGATCGCATAACTCGAATGGCATCAATATGTATGAAGCATTTTTTCGTAATATATATATGATGTTTATCCTATTAACTCTTATAAATCTTGCTCTTATTATATATGAAATATCATAAGAGTATTCGTGTATGAAATTATCAAATTGAGCATTGCTCTTTTCACAAAATCAGCTATTATTAAGGTTATGAGTTATTTCAAAGATCGAACATCGCTAAAAAATTTTGATAGACTTTTCACTCTAATCAACCAACAAGCTGACTAATGAGCGTATGTTTGATATGATTTTAAATCAATCATTAGCATTTATCAATGATTCATGCTGCTCGAATCGAGAGTCTGGACGAAGCCAATCCATTACTATACATGATTTAGCTCAAGATATCATGTATGATATTGAGTTATTCTTAAACAACATCAAATCAATTCAAGATTAGATGGTTAACAACCCTAACTAATATGATAAAAATATATTGATTTTAAATGGTAAATGCTTCATTCAAAGGTTTAATTGTATGGAATAACCCTTATAATAAAAATATGAACAACCAAACCAATAAAGTTTAGGTAAAAGTCTTCTTGTGGGCCATGCCACACTTTCTAATGAGTTCTTGGTAGCTAATGAGAATGAAAAAAAAAAAAAAAAAAAGTTTGAAAGTAGTTGGAAAATAGAGTCCTTGCACATTTTCATTGTGACTTAGCATCCCTAATGACACATTTTCAAATGCAAAGGGGGAATTTTTGTATTTTGGTGAAATTAAAAGAGGACCATTTATACAAATTCAAAGGGAATTTTACAAATTAAGTAAAGTATTTTACAAATATTTTTTTATTTATTTTGTAAATAATTATTGTCCAAATGTGGAGAGAAATGGTAAAAAAAAAACAAATTGAAAAGAGTTTTGTTATAGTTATTTGTAGTCTACAAATTTTTAATCATAATGTTTTTAATTAATATGTTATTAAAAAATTTACCTCCAAATTTTGGGATAAAAAAATAATCTATGAAAATATTTGATATATATACATTATAATAATGGGAAGATAAATGTTATGAATTAAGAGATTAATATTCAAAACTATATGAGATTTAAATAGAAATAAATATAAATAATTACTTAAAACATGATACAATTAATGATAAAAATCTCAATTAATGATGATTTAATGAACTTGTTATTTCATTCTATATTTTTCTATCAATTATTTTATCTTATACACTCTTAATGTTATTAAAAGTACATACATATAATGAAAAATAGAAACAAATATCTAAATGTATAAATTAAGTTTATTTTCTTATAAATAAATAATATCTATTAGTTATATCTATTTTGATTAGAACTTTATTATTCCTTAAAATTATTAAATAATACAATAATTAAAAATAATATATTAAATATTCATATCATGATTATTTGATAAGTTTTATGCTGATTGTCGATTACTTAACGTAATCTTCATTTCTCTCCAGGATTTAGGGCCTGACGACAACAGTGTTACTTATTGAAATAAATAAATAAATAAATTGAATAATGGCACTCAAACTCACTTAAAACCCTAATGATTCCTATTCATTGGTGGAGGTGAGAGTGTTAGGGATCCCAAAGAAGTTATTGGATTCTCTCTCTAATTATTATAGATTGTAGTAGTTATTAGGTTCCATCTATGTTGAATTGATTCATTAGGAGAGGATTCTAATCCATTAGGTGGCATTGACTATTTAGAACCTTAACAAATGTTTTATATTTTTATTGATGCGTGATTGGAAATTATTTGAATTTAAGATTTTTAAAATATTTGCTATTTTTTAAGGAAGATTAAGGTTTTATTGGGAGTTTTTACGGGTCTTTTTTAAATTTTTTTTTTTGTTGCTAAAAAACTGCTTTAAGAAACAGTAAAAAAAGATGTTAAAACGAAGCCAAGACTTCATTTGAGATAACTTTCTTCTTATTTCTAAACAAGCTTACTAGTACTTTTTTTAATTCAAATTTTTATTACAAAAACTGCTTTTATCAACATTAAAAAAGCTAACCCAAATTAATATTAAGGCTTTGTTGGGATAACTTTCTTCATGCTTTTTAAGCGTTCGTTTGGGCGCTTTTTATTATTTTTTAAAATGGAGTTTTAAGTACAATAAATTAAAAATTTTGTTACTAAAAATTCTGTTTTAAAAACATAAAAAAGTCGTCCCAAACGAAGTATAAGCTAGTTGGGATAACTCAAGTAACAAAAATTACGAATAAAAAATCATAAGAAATTTAAAAAAATAAAAATAATAAAAAAAAAAGCTATTTTTCTAAGTTAAAAATATGATAATTAATAATAATAATGAGTGTTTTATTGCAAAAATTAAAACAAATACTTTTTATACAAATATATTTCAAATTTTATAAAATATTCCTGTATTATTTATTTATTTTTATTCCAATAAGTAAACTCCCTTGATATTTTTTTTTGCATGGTCTCAAAGTTCAACTCATTAATTTCTTGACAGTAATAATGATTGATGTTAGCTGCAGCCATTATTGCCTATTTTATCAGTAAAAATCCCACCATTCATTAGAAAAATATTTGCATCATATTAAATTATACATTTTGAAAAAATTACCAAATAGTCAAATTTTAAAAAAATAACAATTTTGATTCACTATACTAAAATAGACTTCACAACATTTTATTACGCTACAATGGTGGTTAAAACATCTACTACTTTCGTTGATGCGGTATCCAAACTACTGCACATCCGTCATATTTTTTATAGCTGAAAACAGCTTCCATGGCGCTAATTAAATTGCTGGCATAGATGTAGTTTTCACGCGAAGGGTTACTCCGTCGATGAAGTGGACTGCACACAAAGTGTTGATGACGATAGATTCGACGGTGGTCGCGGATTCGACGGGAACGGCGATTTTACAGCATTGGCAGGAATCGACGTCGGGCGAATGCAGGGAAAGGGAGGAATCACAAATGAAGCATGCGCGGGTCAAATGGCTCGGTTAGGGCACGAAAGGGTAAAAAAGCTGTTTGTAGCATCGGTTAAAACCGCTATGAATATCGATCTATTGATAGCCGCCACTATTAAAGGTTGCGAAAAACACATGTTTTTAGCAGTGATTGTGTGTTAAAATAAATTTGCTTATGATATATTTTTGAAAAATCCTATTATTTTAAATAAATTTTTCTATATATTTATTATTAAAAATAAATAATATATCATGTGGCATATTAAACTGTTGACATTATTGATTAATTGTCACCTTCCATGCATTAGAGCAATTGGATCTCATAAGTCCATATCATATTATTGATTACCTAACTGAAAAAGAATAATGCTGACATGGAGCCATGTGAGCAATGATAATGACTTAAAATATTATATAAGAAAAATTATTAAATTTATTTAAAATTATATAATATAAAACTCAAAAATAAATTTGATGATTATTAAAATATTTTTGATAAATTTAAAGTAAGAATATTTTAGTAAATATTTTTTATTTATTTTCAATTGAATATATTATAAAAATTATTTAATTAATAAACCTAGATTTACACTTTTATTAAAATAAATTTAATAAAAAAATCATATTTATAATTTTAGTTTCGATTATCCTGATCAAAATATATATGAAAAACTATTTAATTTATTTTAAAATTAATAAATTATTCTTTTAAACATATATAATAGTAATTTGAAGATTAATTTAATGTTCTAAGTTTACTTTGATATTTTATATCAGAAATTCTGATATAATTTTTTATTTATTTTAAAATCAACTTATTATAAAAAAATAGTTAATTAATTATATATTATGATTAAACTTATTAAATAAAAGGCTTCCAACTAAGAGGTCTAAGGTTCGAGTCTCTGTGTAATGTGTATGCATTGTGTGTGTGAGTTTGTCTTAAATGGCCTAAATGTCCCAAAAAAAAATATTACAATAATTTCATATATATATATATATATATATAGAGAGAGAGAGAGAGAGACTAAAAATAACAAAATTATCAGTATAACGGCAGAACTCCAAAACAAAAATTCAAATATTTTTAAACGCTTACTTGCCTTTATCCTAACTCGTCACATCCCACCGTTTTAGCGTTCCAAAGTCCCACACTCTCTCCATTTTCTCTTCTTCTTGTTCTCCTCCTGGTCTACTTCTTCTTTTTCTCCCTTTCATGGCATCTGGACCAGAAGGAACGGAGCCGGTGAACTACCAGGCACTTACCACTACACTGTTCTCCCTTTTTTTTGTTTCTTTTTTAGTTTAATGGTTAATAGTAACATCAGCAATGAATTGATCTGTCTTATTATAACACAGACGTGGGTGCTGAAGGTCTCGATCCACTGCGAAGGATGCAAGAAGAAAATAAAAAAAATTCTGCATAAAGTCAAAGGTAAGACCCGTAATCCCTTTAAAATCTCTTTTCAAGTATGGATCTTTTTCAACTTCCGACAATCTTGACTGGTTTTTTCCTCAATAAGTTTCAATCAAAATTGGATCTTTCCCCTTCAATCGTCAGGGGTTTATTCTATAGAAATCGATGCACAGCAGAACAGGGCAACGGTCACCGGCAACGTCGACGCTGAATCCTTAGTTCAAAAGCTTCTCAAGTACGGCAAGCACGCCGAGGTCTTGCCGGAGAAGAATTCTGCCGGCACAAATTCCTCCGCCGCCGCCGCCTCCCCCGCTGTGAAAACTGAAGCAAAGGGAAACGAGAAGGCCGGATCTGGAGCTGCAGCTGTTGCCGCAGTCTCTGCTCCTGAAACAGAGGAGAAAAAGAAAGCGGAAAAGGAAAAGGGGAAAGCCGCTGAGCCTCCGGAGTCCCCGCCGGCAACCGCAGCAGCCTCTGATGAGGTTACTGCTCCTAAGCCTGAGACTGATGCAACTTCACAAGCGGAGAAGAGCATCTCCGAGAAGGCGGCAGCTTCCGACGCCTCCAGCAAGAAGAAGGGTAAGGAAGTGAAAAGAGAAGAAACGAAGCCAGATGAACGGGAGGTCTCCAGCTCCAACAACGTAACCGTTGCGAATCCTCCCCCAGCTATTCCTTCTCCGGCGAACATTCAGCCGGTTTACACCACGGTTAGTTACCACACCGCTAATCCGAGCACAAGCTACGCTTACTACGCGGAGCCACCGCCGGAGATGCCTTCTAGCTACGCCTACCATGGCAACCTACCGCCTCCACCGGATTATCCCCCGCCAGCTGGATACTCGCCGGATTCTTATTATTACTCGTCGGAATCATATTACCGGTCGTTGGATCAGCCGTCGTCCTCGGCTGGATCGTACGATATGTTCAACGATGAGAATCCAAATGCTTGCAAACTAATGTGATAATTTTGCTGATGGAAAATCGGTGGAAAAAAATTCGCCGGTTTTTTTTTCTCGGAATTATCGGAATTTTATTTTTTCTTTCTTTTTTTTAATGGTTTCTGTGCCTTGTATTTGTCTTTGGTAAGTTAATAAAAGAGTGATGGTGTTGGCTAGTGGTAATTTTGTAATTTTGAAGTGAGCTATTTTTGTTGAGATTTGAGAATAGCTGGAGTGAAAGCAAAGTAAAAGAGATGGTGGTGATCATGATCAATTGGTGAAGAGAATTTTTTTTTTTTGGATTGATTTATTTTTTGCTCTCGTTCTTGATGAAGACTCGATCTCGTGTGTGTAATGAAGCCTCATGAATGAGAGATTATTCTGTGCAGAAACCGAACGAGTTTGGAGGCCAATTCGAATACGTCACGTCATCCAATGCACATTGCATTGGGTGACATGATGCGTCTAGATTAGTCTCAGGATGTGTCTGGACACTCATCGTCGTCGCCATTTATAAAACTTGTAGGCCCTGAAGCCGCTTCCATTGCACCCCATCTTTGTTGCACGCCGCACCCAAGCCATGACATTTCACTTTTGTCGTCATCACTACTTGTGAAGCCTCAAGTCTGCCTTCATCCACATCCCTCATGGTGTCCTAGGTTAGTTTAGTTTATCTTTTTTATTTAATTTTTTTTTATTTTAATGAGTTTCAACCAAATAAATACTTGCAACTATTAAATCACTAAATAAGATTTGAATTGTAAATTTTAATAATAATTTTTAAGTTCTTTATAAACCGGACTAATCAGCTCTTATAAAATGTGAAGGGAATTTGAGATATATTATTTCTTGAGAAAGAAATATTATTTTCTATTAAAAAACAAATTTTCTTATGTAAAGCCCGAATCTCTAATCACCTTAGAGGATTGAACCAAAGTCGTGTGAATTTCTTTTATTGAATTGATGCATAGAGGAGCTTGGATCTATTGAATTGTTAATCTCAACTTGATTTTAGTTCATTTGGAAAAAAAAGTTTTAAAAGTTCGCAAACTCTTGATATAATTCTATCTTCTATACATCTATCTTCTATTGATATGTTGTTGCTAATATATGTAACGTTTTGCTACATATTATTACATTTAACGCCACTCACTCTGATGACATACTATCATTTGGTGTTACTCGTCAATGACGTGATTTACTGATTGTTTGCACTGACAATTTTCACAGCTCATTTTTTCGTGCAACAAATAGTATGACACAACTCATAATTATCATTAATGATGTATTTTTGCTATATGATATTATGGATGTTGTCATTGCTAGAAGATATTATTGATCATGTTATAGCCCACCTTCATAATGCATACATAGAGAAATTGTTGATCTTATCATAGCTCATGTATGTCATGCATTTATCTTAAATTCTTGATCGTCATCATTAATTTTCCTAACATCTTCATTGTTTGCACTGACATGGTGTGATACTGTATTGATGTCTCTTTGATTGCTGCGAACAAAACAGACTTTTATGCATGTACATATTGATATTGTATATTTCCTAAAATATTAAAGTCAATATAAATATATACGAATCATTCTCTCTCTCTCTCTCTCTCTCCCTCTCTCTCTCTTCATTTATTGAAATTTTTAAACATCATCTCTATGATATTATGAACATATTAGGGATATTCAATATGCCCTCTTAAGTCTTAACAAGCATTTAAAACTCCTACTTTTTAGTTGCATGTAGCTTGCAAATTCAAAGCTATCACTAGCATAAATCACTTGTACTCTTTCCATTTAAAACATAGCTCATTAATGTAGCTTGCAAATTCAAAGCTATCACTAGCATAAATCACTTGTACTCTTTCCATTTAATATAACAAAATGACATCATTCCAAGGCAACATATTTTCAACATCTCTATTGACATATAAGAAGTGTGCTATTACACCCACTTGAGACTTAACACATTTTCAACATCATTTATGAGGTACTACTAATGCATTATGCTCTATTTATATGTTATACAACATGAGAAAATGTTTTAAAAATATTTTAATTTTGTGGTGTATAAATAAGTATATCAATAATGTATCTGATATAATTTAGATCTAGTCAACTTTAATGACCCGAAAAAAAAAAAAGAGAGTTATATTTGAGATGCATAAAAATTTTACATTTGCTCATTTGATAAATTGATTATTATTTTTTAACTACTATATAAAATATTTTTTTTTGTTATTTTTAGGGTTATAATATGTTGATCTAGTCATATTATCCAATTTGTATAAGGTTAACACTGAAACAACTAGATACACATGTTAGGTACAGGTTGAATGGTCGACTCACTTTCAAGTTGAACATAAACCAATCGATAACTCGAATTGGCATCAATATGTATGAAGCATTTTTCATAATATATATATGATGTTATCCTATTAACTTCTTATATATCTTGCCCTTATTATATATGAAATATCATAAGAGTATCCGTGTATAAAATTATCAAATTGAGCATTGCTCTTTTCACAAAATCAGCTATTATTAAGGTTATGAGTTTTATTCAAAGATCGAACATCGCTAAAAAATTTGATAGACTTTTTCACTCTAATCAAGCCAACAAGCTGACTAATGAGCTATGTTTGATATGATTTAAATCAATCATTAACATTTATCAACGAGTCATGTCTGTTCGAATCGAGTCTGGATCAAGCCAATCCATTACTATACATGATTTAGCTCAAGATATCATGTATGATATTGAGTTATTCTTAAACAACATCAAATCAATTCAAGATTAGATGGTTAACAACCCTAACTAATATGATAAAAATATATTGATTTTAAATGTGAGATGCTTCATTCAAAGGTTTAATTGTATGGGAATAACCCTTATAATAAAAATATGAACAACCAAACCAATAAAGTTAGGTAAAAGGTCTTCTTGTGGGCCATGCCACACTTCTAATGAGTTCTTGGTAGCTAATGAGAATGAAAAAAAAAAAAAGAAGGAAAGTTTGAAAGTAGTTGGAAAATAGAGTCCTTGCACATTTTCATTGTGACTTAGCATCCCCTTAATGACCACATTTTCAAATGCAAAGGGGGAATTTTGTATTTTGGTGAAATTAAAAGAGACCATTTTATACAAATTCAAAGGGAATTTTACAATTAAGTAAAGTATTTACAAATATTTTTTTAATTTATTTTGTAAATAATTATTGTGCGAAATGGTAAGAGAAGTGGTAAAAAAAACAAATTGAAAAGAGTTTTGTTATAGTTATTTGTAGTCTGCAATTTTTAATCATAATGTTTTTAATTATATGTTAAAAAATTTTACCTCTCAAATTTGGGATAATAAAAATATCTATGAAAATATTTTGATATATATATACATTATAATAATGGGAAGATAAATGTTATGAATTAAGATATTAATATTCAAACTATATGAGATTTAAATAGAAATAAATAAAAATAATTATTTAAAACATGATACAATTAATGATAAAATTCTCAATTAATGATGATTTTAATGACTTGTTTAATGATTCATTCTATATTTTTCTATCAATTATTTTATCTTATACACTGAATGTTATTAAAGGTACATACATATAATGAAAATAGTAAACAAATATCTAAATGTATAAATTAAGTTTATTTTCTTATTAAATTAAATAATATCTAATTAGTTATATCTATTTTGATTAGAACTTTATTATTCCTTAAAATTATTAAATAATACAATAATTAATAACATAATATATTAAATGATTCATATCATGATTATTTGATAAGTTTTATGCTGATTGTCGATTACTTAACGTAATCTTTCATTTTTCTCGTCTAGGATTTAGGGCCTGACAACAACAGTGTTACTAATTGAATTAAATAAATAAAATTGAATAATGGCACTCAACTCACTTAAAACCCTAATGATTCCTATTCATTGGTGGAGGTGAGAGTGGTTGGGGATTCCCAAAGAAGTTTATTGGGATTCTCTCAAGTTATTTATTTAATTGTAGTTAGTTATTAGGTGGCCATCTATGTTGAATTGATTCCTATTAGGAGAGGATTCTAATCCATTAGGTGGCATTGACTATTAGAACCTTAAGAAATGGTTTATATTTTTATTGATGCGTGATTGGAAATGATTTGAATTTAGGATTTTTAAAATATTTGTTATTTTTTTAGGAAGATTAAGGTTTCGTTTGGGATGGTTTTTTTACTGAATCTTTTAATTTTTGTGCTAAAAAACTGCTTTAAGAAACAGTAAAAAAAGATGTTTAAAACGAAGCCTAAGACTTCATTTGAGATAACTTTCTTCTTATTTTCTAAACAAGCTTACAAAACTGCTTTATTCAAATTTTTTGTATTACAAAACTGCTTTATCAAGCATTAAAAAAGCTAACCCAAATTAATATTAAGGCTTTGTTGGGATAACTTTCTTCATGCTTTTTAAGACTTCGTTTGGGCGGCTTTTTATTATTTTTTAAAATGGAGTTTTAATACAAAATTAAAAATTTTGTACTAAAATTCTGTTTTAATAAACAGTAAAAAAGTCGTCCCAAACGAAGTATAAGCTAATTTGGGATAACTCAAGTAACAAAATGTTACGAATAAAAAATCATAAGAAATGAAAAATAAAAATTAAAATAAAAGCTATAGCTCTAAGTTAAAAATATGATAGTAATAATAATAATGAATGTTTTATTGCAAAAATGAAAAACAAATACTTTTTATACAAATATATTTCAATTTTTATAAAATATCCTGTATTATTTATTTATTTTTATGCCAATAACTCCCTTAATTATTTTTTTATTTGCATGACTCAAAGTTTCAACTCAATTAATTTCTTGACAGTAATAATGATGATGTTAGCTGCAGCCATTATTGCCTATTTTATCAGTAAAAATGCCACCATTCATTAGAAAAATATTTGCATCATATTAAATTATACATTTTGAAAAAAATTACAAAATAGTCCAAATTTTTAAAAAAAATAACAATTTTGATTCACTACTACTAAAATAGACTTTCACAACATTTTTTTATGCTACAATGGTGTTTAAAACATATACTATTTTCGTTGATGCGGTTTCCAAACTACTGCACATCCATCATATTTTTTATAGTTGAAAACAGCTTCCACGGCGCTAATTAAACTGTTGTCATAGATGTAGTTTTCACGCGAAGGGTTGCTCCATCGATGAAGTGAACTGCACAAAGTGTTGACGACGATAGATTCGATCGACGGTGGCCGGGGATTCGGCGAGGACAGCGGTTTTAGCGGCATTGGAGGAATCGACGTCGAGCGAATGCAGGGAAAGGGAGGAATCACAAATGAAGCATGCGCGGGTCAAATGGCTCGGTTAGGGCACGAAGAGGGTAAAAAAGCTGTTTGTAGCATCGGTTAAAACCGCTATGAATATCGATCTATTGATAGCCGCCACTATTAAAGGTTGCGAAAAACACATGTTTTTAGCAGTGATTGTTGTGTAAAAATAAATTTGCTTATGATATATTTTTTGAAAAATCCTATTATTTTAAATAAATTTTCTATAATATTTATTTATTTTAAAATAAATAATGATATCATGTGGCATATTAACTGTTGACATTATTGATTAATTGTCACCTTCCATGCATAGAGCAATTGGATCTCATAAGTCTATATCATATTATTGATTACCTAACTGAAAAAGAATAATGCTGACATTTAAATGAACTTATTATAAAAAAAATAGTTAATTAATTATATATTATTGATTAAACTTTTATTTAAATAAATTTAATAATTATAAAATTCCTATTGATTAATAGATAAATTTGTGGATTAATTGTACTTATGTTAATGGAATTTGGGCCGTAAAGCCGTCTAGTTTAAAGATGAATTGAGCCCTATGATTATGGATTCGTATGGTGGCCTTGGCCCACTAATCGCATGCAAATGATTAGAGCCCAAAGCCCACCATAGTAGCAATTAAGTTGTCAATTTGAACTCATAGCCAAATTTTTGTACCATAAATCTGTTTTAAAAAAATGTAAAAAAGCTATCACAAACAAAGCCTTATTGTTACTAAGGTTTCATTTGGGACGGCTTTTTTTTGCTTCTTAAAGCAGCTTTCTAGTACAAAAATTTTAATTATTGAACTAAAAAGCTGCTTTAAGAAGCAGCAAGAAAACCGTCCCAAACAAAACCTAATTCACATTTTAAAAATCTTTTATAGATAAAAAATATCATGATAATCTTAAATTTTAAAACTTATTAATTCAATTTATGATCATAAAAATTCTAATTTTAGCTAATTTATTCTCAAACTAAATGACACAACAGGATGAATCCAATGCACCAAAGGTGATCCAATCTACGACCAAATGACCTAAAATCAAGCACTTAACACATGGTTAAAAACTTGAGATATTATGATCAAATGGTCTCTGATTTTTGAATGATCACGGTGAAAACAAGCATCTAAATGTCAAGAATTCAATGAGCCTAAGATTTTATAATTTTAAATATATGTCATCATCCTACCTTCGTCAAACAGTTGTCATTATCTGGACACCGTCGCCTTTCTACCATTATCCAACCTCCATCAATCATTCGTCATCATTCAAGCGCCGTCATCCAATCACTTTTGCCTTATTATTATTATATGATCGCTATTGACTAACATCATCTAAATGTCATCATCATTTTTCCATTGCATTTTCAATGTTCTCCATAACACACTCACAGGAAGTCAAGCTTATATCAAAGGCTTTTTAATCGCATATCCTCAAGTTGAGGAAGATCAAACTCTTGTAATCTCGTTAACATAGTAGACCGTTTCAACTAGGTCTGGTCTTGTAATTTCTTTTTCATTTTAAGTATTTTACATAAAAATTTTAATGTCTAATATGTTCTTTTTTATCTAGCTAGCACAAAACAAATATAATTAAAATATAATATTATTAAGTTTTTCAAGAATGACCAATTTAATGATATTGCTATTGAACTCACTATATTCGTAACGAGGTCATGAGGTCGATCTTCCTGATTCGACTGAATAGTCTAATCATACAATATTGCAATAAGTACATATTAGCTACCTAAAAATCCTAATTGGTCTATTTTCGTTGTCACATACATAGTTAGTACATTTATCATAGTTAGCAGCTCCATATCAATATCAATATCAATATCGACACTATCGTAAATATCATCACTGCTATCAATATTGATATCTAACAAAGTTTAAGGAGTTCTTGGTTTCAAGAACTCTCCTCGGGAGAGAAGAACAAACAAAGAAGATAGGAAAGAATGGAGAAGAAATATTGTATTCATATCATAACTATTACATATGAGGTTGTGTATATATAGTTGTACATGGAAATGGAATCAAGAAGAAAGTGGTACAGAGCCGGACAGACTCAGCCTCATAGCTGTCATGTAATGGTTCGCTGACAACCCCCTGCAAATTAACCATTCTTTGTTCATATGGTTAATTTGGATCGGAGATGAGTGAACCGAGTTGCTAGTAACAGTTTGGTGAGAGCGTATGCGATCTGATCGGTTGTGCTAATGTGAGAAATTGTAATGGCTCCGTGTTTAATGTGTCCGCCGATGAAGTGATAATCGATTTCTATGTGATTTGTGTGAGCATGAAAAATGGGGTTGTTGGCGAGAGCAATGCCCGAGATGTTGTCGCACAAGATTAGTGTTGGGGTGGTCTGCAGTATTTGAAAATCCTTTACTTGAGGAAAAGAAATATTGTATTCATATCATAACTATTACAGATGAGCTTGTGTATATAGCTGTACACGGAAATGGAATCAAGAAGAAAGTGGTACAAACTTGACACGTCAGCCTCACAGTTATCGTGTAATGGTTCGTTGACAATATCGTCACTATCATAAATATAAATATCATCAATAAGATAATCTTTTAGGCTTGTCATCCACGAACTACCGTAATGAAAGGAACATAGGATTTTGTAGCTAAGTACTTGATCAAATAGAATCGTATCACTAAGAGAATTATTAGTAGAACCCAAACACCAAAAGCCAATTAACTTTTTTTAAAGGTCGAACAGAGAAAAAAAAAAACTATGTTTCTCTACCAATAGCAAATTCCATACGAACTCTATGATTGGAATGGACATTAGTGCTGACCATGAAATGAGACCAAATAAGTAGGGGTGTCAATATTTGACACGACCTGAAAATCCGACTCGAACCTGACTCGAAAATTTCGGGTTAGGGTCAACCCGAACCCGAAACAGGTCGGGTTCGGGTTCAGCATTTCGACCCATTTCAAAAATCGGGTCGGGTTTGGGTTAACCCTTTGACCCAAAATTGACCCGAAAGTGACTCGATTTTGACCCGAAAACCCGATTTTGACCCGACAACCCGAGATTGCCCATTTTTGACCTAAAAATTATCCATTTTTTGTTGGAAACGGGTCATTCGAGTCGTGTCGGGTTGACCCGGACCCGAAGCGGGTCGGGTTCGGGTCCGGAAAACTGACCCGTTTTTAAAAACGGGTCGGGTTCGGGTTGACCCGAATAGTGCCGGGTCAATTTCGGCTTCGACCCGAACCCGACCCGTGACCGAAATTGACACCCCTACTTAATTCCACACGAATATAAAGATTTTTTATTTTTTAAGTAAAAATTAAAAAAAAAAAATTTGCTTGACAACTCGTGAAAATAATGCATGACAAAATGCATATGAACTAGACTAGCTTTCATAGAAGAAAAATAAAATTTTAAATTTTAAAAACTGCATATGAACTAGAAATATTTTGTTTGGGATGACTTTTTAAGTGCTTTTTAAAGTAATTTTTTAGCTAAAAAAAATTAAACTTTTAGACTTTTATACTAAAAAGCTTCTTTAAGAAGTAATAAGAAAATAATATTGGTACAACTTTTTTATTTCTTCTTAAAATAACTATCTAATTTAAATTTTAAATTTTTTTTAACATAAAGTTGTTTTAATAAAAACTAAGAAAGCTGTTTGCTTCATTTGAGATATCTTTTTCATGCGTCCTAAAATAAATTTTTAGCACAAATAATTTAATTTTTATACTAGAAAGCTACTTTAAGAATCTGTAAGAAAGTCGTCCTAAATGAAGCCTTGTTTCATTTGGAATAACTTTATTATTGCTTCTTAAAGCAGCTTTTTAACATAAAAATTTTTAGTTGATGATACTTTTGCATTAAAAATTATTTTACAAAATAATAAAAAAGTTATTCCTAATGTTTAGTCATCACAGCCTTTGACTGCTTTTGACCACTATTTTTCCATTGATTCCAAAAAAATTTATACACGCCTTTAGCACTAACACATTTTTTTTATTTTTTTTTTATTTTTTTATTTTTTTTTTATTTTTTTTATTTTTTTTTCACTAACACATTAAATACATTTGTCAACATCATTAAAGGTTAGAGTTAAATAAATACACGCGATTAGCACTAACATATATAATATGTTAAGAACATTTAAAACCATTCAAATATAATTATTTAAAATAAATTCAGCAACTGAATTTGATGAGCCCACAAAGTATTTTTGTTCATAATAATTGCTGTTCGTAAAAAAAATCTACTTTCGATTCCCCTGCGCTGAGAAAAAGCGACTGAGACATGGCCGATGGCGCCGCGCCACTGCTACCCTCCAACTCCGGTGATAGAACAGGAATCTCGCAGGAATCCAGCGAACCTTCTTTTAATAAGAAGAAGACTCCGGCCAACTTCATCAACGACGCTATCGAACGATATATGGATGCCGCCGCCGGCCCCACTCATCTCCTTCTCCCTACTCTCGCCGCCTTTGCATGGTTCTTCGACGCCCAGCAAGCTTTCATAAGCATCTTCTCGGACGCCTCGCCGCCATGGCACTGCACCACCTCCGCGTGCACTACCTCCATCACTCCCTGTAATTTTCCCTACTCCTCCTGGTCCTATTCCCTTCCCCGACACGTCTCCACCATGTCCGACTTCTCCCTCTACTGCGCCTCCCCTGTTCTCCTCGGCCTCCCCGCCTCCGCCTTCTTCGGCGGCTGTCTCTTCGGCGGTCTCCTCCTCGCAACCATCGCTGATTCCCAACTCGGCCGCAAAAAAACCCTCGTACTAACCACCCTTTTCATGTCCATAGCCTCGGCTCTCACCGCCTTCTCCCCCAACGTCGCCGTTTACGCCACCCTCCGCTTCGTCTCCGGCTTCGCCCGAGCCAACATCGGCACCTGCGCGTTCATCCTCTCCTCCGAACTCGTCCCTCGCCGCCGCCGCGACCTAATCAGCATCCTCAACTTCTTCTTTTACACCATCGATCGGCTTCCTCTCCCTACCCGCCATTGCTTTCGTAAACAAAACCTCATCTTGGAGATCCCTCTACCTCTACACTTCAATCCCATGTTTTTTCTACAGCATCATCGTCCATTTCTCAATGAAAGAATCCCCTCGCTGGCTTCTAGTAAAAGGAAGAGCGGAAGAAGCCATAGAAACACTTAAAAATCTCACCTTTTGCGAGAAGCAGAGCTTCTCCGATTTGAAAGAGATCGAAATCACAGGGGCGGCGGAAAACAATATCTTCTCGGCAGCGAGTATTCTATGTGGGAAGCGATGGGCAGTCCGGCGGCTGGCAGCGATTACAGCGGTGAGCTTCGGCGTCGGCATGGTTTACTACGGCATGCCGCTAAATCTCGGTAACCTTAGCGCCGATCTTTACCTCAGCACGGCGCTGAACGCCGTCGCCGAGCTGCCATCATCGCTGGCCGCATTCTTGATTGCCCGGTGGATGAAAAGGCGGAGCTCGATGGTGGCGTTCACAACGGTGAGTGGAATCTGTAGCATTATCTGTACTTTAATGGCGGGCGGTGGATGGTCGGAAATGGCGGTGGAGTTGGCATCGTTCTTTGCGGCGTGTACGGCGTGCAATGTGTTGATTATATATAGCGTGGAGTTGTTTCCGACTTGCGTGAGGAACTCGGCGATAGCGGTGGTGAGACTGGTGATAGTGCTCGGCGGTGCTGTGGCGCCGGTGATGGTGGCGATGGGCAGGCAGAGGAGGTTTCTGTCTTTTGGGGTGTTCGGTGCTGTGATATTGTTCGCCGGATTGTTCGCCGGTTTCTTACCGGAAACGAAGGGGTGTGGAATCAGTGATACGATGGAGGAGGAAGAAATCAAAGAGATAGCGGCGAGGAATGCCGGGCCATGATTACCATTGAAAATTTGTTAAAAATTTTATTAAGAGTGAATTTCAAATATGTTAAATAAATTAGGATATTAGGTTTTTTTATATTAGGGTAATTTAAATATAGTATGAGCTAACTATATCATATTTTTTCTTTTTTCTTTTTAATTATTTGGTTGGTTATATAAGGTTGTAAATGAACCGAGCGATCGACGAGATCATACGATACTCATAGGTCAGGTGATTAAAAGCTCGTTTATGTTTGATTAACTAATCGAATAAGCTTAAACAGTTTCATAAATACTCGGTTATTAAACAGAAGCTTGGTTAAGACTTCGTTTGGGTGGCTTTCTTACTGCTCTTTAAAACAGTTTTTTTAGTATAAAAGTTTTCATTTAAGAAACTTTTGTACTAAAAAGCTATTTTAGAAAGCAAGAAGAAAGACGAAAGACGTCCCAAACAAAACCTAAGGCTCAATAAAAAGTTCGATTAGGTATTGATATGATGTTAAAACTTAAAGCAAGATTAAGGCTATGCTTATTATTTTGCACATTTAACACTCAATTAATTAACTTTTTTGTAAAAAAATTAAATAAGATTCGAGCAAAATTAAATATTTCCCAATCTAGTCCTAAAAATTTATTTTCCTTATAAATTTATTAATTTTGATTTAATTTCTTAATATATCAAAACATATTTGAATCAAAATTTTATGCGCAATGTAATGATTTATTTAATTTATAAAAGTATTTAGAATTAATTTATATTTATATAACAAGATATTATTACATATATTCATAAACAAAATATTACTATCATATATTATTATATTATCTAATTGTATAGATTTTATTTTCTATATTCATCCAATTTTTGAACAGCTCTCATATGCATTTATATTCATCCAATTTTTAAATAATTAAAGCTTTAAAGATAGTTTTTTAGTCCATCCGGAGGCGAATCAGGACGCGCCACATCACTTTTTTGTCGTGTAACACTGTATACTGGGTGACGTGGCACGTCCTAATTCGCCTCAAGATGATCCGATTACCACACATAATAATTTCTCCACTCACAGGATGTTTATGAATATTAGAGATAATTGTGCGCGGAGTTCGAATATAATTTTTCCACACGTAATAATTTTTTGTATGGCACAAACTTGAACAACATACTTTAGTTGGTTGAGAAGGTGCTTCTTATCTTAACCCCATTAATGTTTTTATCTTATAAAATTGGCAAGATAATGTATATATATATAATTTAATAATTTTTATAAAAAAATTCTAACACATTTTTTTATATTTTATCAGACATGTGTAATAATTCTAACTAGCTAACAAATTTAAAAAATAATTATGTCAGGATATAAAGATGCGTAAAATATTAAGATGGGATTTAAAATTATTAGTGTTGCGGGCTAGAATATACGCGGCGATAGAGTTAGGAGATTTCCGCCTCATCGTTGCACGAATATCCAGCACACAAACATAAAAGAAATGGAAATATCAAGATTTTTACGTGGAAACCCTGAAATGGAAAAAACCATGGGCATTGCCTAGTTGAAATAGTTCAACTAGTGTTTTATTTGAAATATAAGAAGCTGACTCGTCCATAGAGTTAGGACGATTAGATTACAATGAATCTCTTCTAAATTGAGATTCAGTTAAAAAGTTCAACAGAGTTTTAGCGTCACTCCGAAGTTGAGTAGAATTCCGACGTCACTCTGGCGTCGGGCAGAACTCCGGCAGTAGTCGAGGAGGAGTTATTCCCTCCTATCATTCTCTTCTCTTCTTCTCCTTTTCTTCTCTTCTTCTTAGTTATTCCCTCCTATCATTCTCTTCTCTTCTTCTCCTTTTCTTCTCTTCTTCTTGCTTCGGTCCCTTCTCATGAGAAATGAGGGGTCTATTTATAGATTTTATGGAGTGGTATAGCTCGTAAATAGGTGTGAGATCAGGGGCAAATAGGGTGATGACTGTAACCGGCGTTCAATCGTCAACCAGATTTCATAAGAGGATTCAATGTTCAATATATACGGTAAGAGAGAGGCTGAGACGGTGGAGTAGATAGCAGATGCAAGATGTTGATCTATGAGTAGCCAAGTTGAGTACAGAGGATTAATTTTACTGTTTCCACTGGAATCCAGTATATATTTTACCGGCGGAGGAATTTCTCCGGTGAGATAGCCGTCGAAGTTGTTAGCAGTAAACAACTTCAAAAGCTGAGACTTCCAGATCAAATGATTCTCCGTCGTAAGCTGAACGGTGACCATGGACTTCACATTGGCCATGAAGAACTTCAGTTGAGGTGGAATAAGAATTTCCTTAGATGGCTCACTTGAGCCAGATTCCGCCATTGCTGTAGATGAAGCTTCCGCCATTTTTTTTTTTACAGAGAGCAGGATTTAGAACCTACCGCTCTGATACCATGTTAGATCAGAAGCGCTGAACCTGAAACAGAGTTAGACAATAACAAAGAGGAAGAAGAAGAGGGGGTTAGCAGTAAACCAATTAACAGCCATGTTAGATAACCCGAGAGCTTCATCTTCTTCCATAAAGAGCAGTTGCTACAGTGCTCAGCTTAAGTAGCTGAGTTGGTTACAAAAGCACTGGTTGAGATCAAACAGCAGTGATCCAACGGTGAGCAGAAAAAGTGAATACTGCCATGGCAGCGATAGTGGGGATCAACATATATATGTGAGCCGACTTATACACATAAGACATAGAGCTTATCTTTTTAGCTTATCACATCGTATCACTGATCCCACACCCCTTCGTCTCCGGCAAGAAACCGGCGAACAATCCGCCGAAGAATATTATAATACCAAACAGCCCAAAAGAAAGAAACTTCCTCCGCCGCCCCGCAGCCACCATCACCGGCGCCACAGTTCCGCCGATCACCACCACCTGTCTCAAAACCGCTATCGCCGAGTTTCTGACGCTAGTCGGAAACAACTCTGCACTATATATAATCATCAAGTCGAACGCCGTACAAGCCGCGACGAAAGATCCCAACTCCGCCACCATCTCGACCCATCCACCGCCTGTCATTACCGTACAGACAAGGCTACAGATTCCGCTTACCATGGTGAACGCCACCATCGAGCTCCGCCTATTCATCCACCGGGCAATCAAGAATGCGGCCAGCGATGAAGGCAGCTCGGCGACGGCGTTCAGCGCCGTGCTTAGGTAAAGGTTGGCGGTAAGGTTACCGAGGCTTAACGGCATGCCATAGTAAACTATGCCGACGCCGAAGCTCACAGCCGAAATAGCCGCCAGCCGCCGGACCGCCCATCGCTTCTCCAATAGAATCCTCACCGCAGAGAAGATATTGTTTTCCGCCGCCGTCGCGGCCGCTGCCGCTATGTTTTCGATTTCTGTCAGATCGGAGAAGCTCTGTTTCTCCATGAAGGTGAGATTTTTAAGTGTTTCGATGGCTTCTTCTGTTCTTCCTTTTATTAGAAGCCAACGAGGGGATTCTTTCATCGAGAAATGGAGGATGATGCTGTAGAAAAAGCAGGGAATTGAGGTGTAGAGGTAGAGGGATCTCCAAGATGAGGTTTTGTTCAGGAAAGCAATGGCGGGGAGGGAAAGAAATCCGATGGAGTAGAAGAAGAAGTTGAGAATGGTGATTTGGTCGCGGTGGCGGCGGGGGACGAGTTCGGAGGAGAGGACGAAGGCGGAGGTGCTGATGTTGGCGCGGGCGAAGCCGGAGACGAAGCGGAAGACGGTGTAAGCGGCGAAGTTGGGAGAGAAGGCGGTGAGAACGGACGCTATGGACATGGAAAGGGTGGTGAGGACGAGAGTGTTTTTGCGGCCAAGTTGGGAATCGGCGATGGTGGCGAGAAGGAGGCCGCCGAATAGACAACCGGCGAAGAAGGAGGATGCTGGGAGGCCGACGAGAACAGGGGAGGTGCAGTAGAGGGAGAAGTCGGAGATGGTGGAGATGTGGCTGGGTAAGAAATAAGACCAAGAGGAGGAGGGAAAATTACAGGGAGTGGAAGAGGGGGAGCAGGCGGAGGAGGTGCAGTTCCATGGCGGCGAGGCGTCGGAGAAGATACTGATGAAAGTCTGATGGGCGTCAAAGATCCACGCGAAGGCGGCGAGAGCAGCGAGAAGAAGATGGGTGGGCCTGGCGGCAGCATCCATATAGCGTTCGATCGCGTCGTTGATGGAGTTGATGGCAGTGTTCTTTTTGTTAAAAGTATTAGAGCACAATATCAAGACCGGTGAAGAATAGGATATAGCTCTCTATATTGCCTTATATGTAACCACGGAAATTTCCTATATATACACCTGCTGTGCTTAGAATAAACGATAATAAAAATCATTTCAAGATTCTCTTTTCTCTGTGCTGTTTCCACGATCCATTCTCTACTCTTGAAGGAGCATTAATTTCTACAAAAAGAGGGTTCTTTGGATTGCGGCGAATTGCCGGTTATGTCGCCTGAGTGGGAGGGTAGGAGCGGCACGGCGGCGTCGGCCACGGCCATTTCTCTTCGTCCTTTTCAGAGCCTAGGAACGACTGAAACTGAGATTTGGTAAGCACAAGAATCCGAATGGCGGAGATTCTCAGCCATAAATCATCAAATTCAATTTTTTTTTGTTTTTGTTTTTTTGTTTTTGTTTTTTTTTTCCCCTAGGCCAACGGCCACCTACTTATGTACGAATAATTATTAGGTGTGGAGTGTAGACGGAGAGAGCACCGTCTGCACAGATATAGGGTACCAAGCGGTACCTAGTAGTATCCAGCGGTACCGAACGGTACATAGTTGGATTTTATACTAGTGTGGAGACGGTTCTCCCCGTCTACACTCCGCACCTAATAATTTCTCTTTACGTACGGGAGAAATTATTAGCTGCGGAGGCCATCCAATTGATGTGATGCATTCTAATTGATTTTCTAACAACTGATCTGCATGTAATAATTTAGCTGTGGATTTAGTAGAAATTTTTAAAAAGGAGTATGCTTAAAATTTAATTAAGTAAAAGAAACGTTATTATTAAAAAAATTAAAAATAAATAAATTCTTCAAAGATCAAATTATAAATGTTATAGTTTTGATTTAGTGAATGAGCACATTTAAAAATTAATTTTAAAAGAAGCAAAAAGTAAAACCAAATTATGTATTCTAAGAATTGTTAAACAGTTCTTCGACTTTTTAGAAAATAAAAAATGATGAGAAATAGCCTGCGGGCAGATGACGGAGGTCGGAGGAATCATAGTCGGCGGGCGACGGTGGTCAGAGGGACCTTAGTCGTTGGGTGACAGAGGCCTGAGAGATTGTAGTTGGCTGGCGATGATGGTCTAACAGACAGTCATCGGTGGTCGTAAGTCGACGGGTAATAGTGATTGGACGGATCATGGTCGGGGACGATGATGGTCGAAGGGATTCTAGTCAGCTGACGATGGTGATCGGAGGGACCGTAGTCGGATGGAGCGTAGTCAGCAACCAACGGTGGTCCAACGACGAACGATGGTCAAGTGGTGGTCCGACGATGGTCAAGATGAAGTCTAGCGGCTGGGTGGTGGTTAGACGGCGGTCGGTGACTGCGCTAAGGTCCAAAGTCGGTTGATGGAAGTTCATCAGTGGCGGTGCTTAGGTGGAGCTGTAAATCCTTAAAGCCTCATAGCTCTCCCTCTCTCCAATTGGGGCCAAAGGTCCAAGCCCAAGCCCCCTTCATGTAGAGAGTGTGTTTATTTTTATATTTGTGAGAGTGGCACACCCTGTATATAGAAAAAATTTGGGGCAAATTTAGAGTGCTCCATCAGATGGTCATATCGATTTCCTAGATCATAGAGCATTTATCAATCATTTTTTGTGCCCGAACGATGACAAGATTAAGCGATCTTGGGCTCGTTGAGTTTGTCTAGCTGCTCGATTCAACTATAAGCATCTCATATTTAGAGATTATTTAATCCTCTAATTAATGTTTTGAAGCGTCCAAATATTAATTATTGGTCTCTAACCGCATTCGAACACCGGATGTAATAATTGCTCCTCTCTCTCTCCCCCATTCTACTTAACTCCCCAAACCCCTTCTCTCTCTCTACCTCATGTATTTGATTTAATGAAAAAAAAAATACAAGAGTTTTTTCAAATTTAAAACTTTGTTTAATAAAAAGATAATAATAAAAATAAAACTTTAGTGCTTTGTTTTTTTCTCTCCCTTGCTTATATTTCATGTTCTTCGGCTAACTATTGCGGCATTTTATAGAGGAGAAAAATAAAGCATCCTCATAGATAAAAAAAGAAATATATACAAATTTAATTAATTTAAAAATATTAAAAAACATCTGTTACATATTAAAATTAAAACTAAAAAAAAATTCTTTTTTTATTCTTATTTTTTTGTAATAAACCAGAAATCTTAAAATATACTGTTAAAATTTTGAAAAAATAACACACTCCACCTAATGCTTATGATGATGATAAAATATAATTAAATATAAATTGTTTTTAAAAATCCAATAGATATTGCAATTTCATCCTCTTTTTTTCAAACTTTGTTTGATATTTACAAACAAATCTTGCAAGAAACTGAAAAAAATAAAGCTGCAAACAAATAAATTGGCATGTGATAATTAACAAATCCTTTCAGATCCAAAGCATTTGAATTTAGTTGTTCTCACTTCATAAATAAATCACAAGCAACTTTGTTCAATAAAATCTCTAAAAATCAAATTTTTATTCCGTCAGGTTACTTGATATAGCTCTACGTCAGGTAGCCAATAATATGTCGTCACGTGCTCTTCCTCTTTACCGCACGGCCCGACAAACCGACCCGGAAGGGACCCGAGAGTTTGCATATTGCTCGGTATTACTAGGTATTGGTCGATTTTGCTCGATAAAAAAGAAAAATATCATTCTGTGAAGATCAATACCGTTATACCGAGTTCTTTTAGGTATTACTCGGTATTGGTCTTCATAGAGCGGTATTTATCGTTATTGCCAAGCAATACCTAGCAATACCGAGTAAATACGCGAACATGTAATCCCGGATTCGGTCCAAGTCGGGTCGTCGGGCCGTGTAGTAAAGAGTAAGAGCACGTGGCTATATATTATTAGCTAATGACGTAGAGCTACATCAGACGGAATAAAAATTCCTAAAAATCAGGCTGTAGCAGCTGAAGCTGCAGCAAGGCGTTTCCTGGCCTCCTCAATTATGGAGAGCTTGATGCCCTTACCTTTAGGAAGAGAAACCCAAGGCTTTGTTCCCTTGCCAATGGTGAAGACATTCGCGAGCCGGGTCGCGAATTCATGGCCTGAAGCATCCTGGATGTGGATGGTCTCAAAGGTCCCCTTGTGCTTTTCCCTGTTCTTGATCACCCCGACACGGCCCCTGTTCCGGCCGCCGGTGACCATCACGACATTTCCGACGTCGAATTTGATGAAGTCGACGATCTTGTTCGCCTCCAGATCGAGCTTTATTGAGTCGTTCGCTTTGATCAGAGGGTCGGGATATCGGATTGTTCGGCCGTCGTAGGTGTTCAGGTGAGGGATACCTTTCTGTCCAAACTGTACAGAACGAACTTTGCAAAGCTTGAACTGGAAGGGGGTAAGAGGATATATAAGCCACAGTAAGAAAAACTAAGATACAGATGATTATGGAGAATAATATCGTATTGGGTGAGAAGGAGAAATTCAGCTCCAGCTAATTAAACAGATTAAACATGCTAGATGTTCATCTTTCAATGTATTGAGCTCGCTTCATATTTCACAGCTATTCAACATCAGTTAGCATGGCCAACAAGTATGAACAAACATCAATTAGGACCAAAGGAGAGAGAATACAAAAAGCTAGAGACATAAAATATGAAGCAGTGTCAACTGTTTTGTTAGCTAGCTAAAAAGTAGTTTCTTAGTATAATTTTTTTTTTTTTAATTTGAAATTTTTGTACTAAAAAATTGATTCATAAAGCAGTAAGAAAATTGTCTTAAACGAAGAAGAAATTATTCTGTGCGGAGACCGGACACATAACGCCATCTGGAGACCAACCAGAATGCGCCACGTCAGCAGTACCGATCTGCGGTACCAAGCAAGGGGTGATGTGACATATTCTGGTTGATCTTCAGACGAAATTCGGCATCCGCACAGAATAATTTTTCCAAACGAATCCTAAACCTTCTAAAAGATAAAGTTAGAATTATAAAAAATGCGGAAATATCTCAAAGAGAACTACATCAAGAGAGGATAAAGAAGGGTTAAAGGTAAATATTCTAGCAAAACAAAATTGTAAACAATAAGACCGACTATACTAGTATTACTGTTGGGCAACAAGAAAAACCCTCATTACAAATTGAACTAGACAACATAGATATCATGATTAAAAATTGTATAAAATATATTTGCACAACATAGAGTTACCACATAATGCAACAATAAATAAAAATAAATGGAGAATGAATGTTCATAAATTATATTAGAAATAGTTGGGGAATGCTAAATTATTCAAATTACCAACATGCTAACTACTACAATCACATCACCAATATCCTTTTGGATTTAGCTTTTCAAATTTGCTTCCATGTCTGTTAATAGATATATTTGGCATAAAATTTATGTCATAGCTATAAGTAGGAGAAATTATTTTGTGTGGATACCGAACGGTCCAGAGACCAATCATAACACGCCATATCACCCGGTACCGAGCAAAAAAGTGACGTGGTGATTGGCAAAGTCTAGCCACATGATGTGTCCCATTCACTCTTGAACACATCAAACAAAGTCAATAGAGAACATGCATAAAGCATGCTATCAGAATAAAAGAAAATGTGAGAAAAGTGGATGAATGGTGTCAAAAGCCATCAGGAAAAGAACAACTATAGTAAGGTCTGGCTTCTCTGGGGCACTAGTTGAGCATGCCAACAGTTGTCTTTCCATTTTTTTCCATAAAATGTGGCTTAAGAGCCCATTAAGAAAAGTTATTGAAGTACTTGCTCAAAGCTGTGGAGATTGACAACTCATAACAAGCAACTAACACCAAACATTCCTATGTCCACCTAAGGTCGGATCCATGAAACCTTTATCGTAGCTTCCATACAAAAAAACCTTTTAGTTGGGATCTCAAAATATTCATTTTACCAACAGCTTAGAGCCACAACCATTTTATGCATGAAATTTATAGTTTGATCGCATTAAATGACTATATAAGATGGTGTTGGCTTAATAAGCATGAGATGAAATATACTGCAAGTGTAAAAACACTCCAAGGAATGATGTTTGTCACACTACAACTATTTGAGATTTAAAATTATCATATTTTATTACTTAGTTGCCATGTTTACCATTGGCTTTGCCACCTTATGAATGACATTAAATCTATAGTTACACTTGCATGTTTCCCTTTAAAAATTTCTCACAGTTGCTATCTCACCAAGTGTTGGGTCGACACAGGAAGAAGCAGAAGAGAGCTAAACAAGAGCAAGATGATGGAAACCAATAGTCATTGGGTAGATTTACCATTGGAAAGAGAGTTGATAAGTGCAAAGTTGTCAGATTGAACCGCCTAGGTTTCTCAAGTCTATTTTCAGTCTTTTCCTTGTTTAGATCTAGGTCCTCATCCAATGGGCGCCAACTTCAGATTTTTATCAACTTGAATTAATTAAGTAATTTGTGACGTGTATGAGCACTTTGATTTCTTGCAGATTATTTTCTTATATACTCATTGTGAGAGATACGATTTTCTTATATGCTAATTGTGAGGGATACGGCAAGAGAGAAGGAATCTCTATCTCTCTCTCTTTCTCTGTTCCTAGTGGCAATTACCTCACGAACGATGAGTTAATTCTCATTGAATCGTTGTGACCATAGTTGATTGATTAGACCTCCGCCCTCACTGATTTTGAAGTCTAGACAAAAACAAATAGCCATAGCTACACAATCACAAGAAAATAAATATACCTTCGCCTCTTCATCTCTAATTGAATGCAACCGGAAGCGCCCCTTTGTATCATAAAGAAGCCGAAAATTTTCATTGGTTTTAGGGATTTGGATGACATCTACATTAAAAAAGGTAATTAATGAAAAATCAGATAGAATCAACAAAACACAACAAGCATTTAATAACAACATTACAAGTACATGTGTGCCCTCTATAAAGAATTCAATTCTAAATATTCAGGTAAAGTTCATAGTTAACATACCCATAAACCCGGACGGATAGGTCTTATCAGTCCTGACCTTCCCATCTACCATCACATGGCGTTGCATCAAAATAGCAATGACTTCGCGGTAAGTGAGTGCATATTTCAATCTGTTCCTCAAAATAAGGATCAACGGCAAACATTCCCGAGCTTTGTGGGGGCCAGAAGATGGCTTTGGAGCCTATAATGCAATGATGCAATTCTCCAATAAGATAACTGTGACAGATAAATATAGAATGAGAAATTGCTTTCCTAACTTACAAAAGCACCACCAAGCTTGTCAAGCATCCAGTGCTTGGGGGCATTGAGCCTCTTAAGATGCTTCTTCAATCCTCTAGCCTGCAAGGGAAACAAATAACAAAGATTAGAGAGCATACTTAATATCAAAAGTAAGAATATCCATTCAACCAGTGCAACTCAACAGTCACCACAGGAAATAATGAATATCAACAAAATTAACACATATTTCACATGTCATGTTGGAATTATATTACCAGAAAACATATGCTAACCCCTGTTGCATATCAAGAACATCCCAATGGTAAATGTACAGAAAATTTTTTAAAAGGCATTAATAAAGGATGTTCAATTTCTAGGCATATAAACATTTTATCAGCAGATGTTTAAAAATTCCAGTAAGTTAAATAAACAGATTATTCACAAAGATGATAAACCGAATAAAACATATAAGTTATACAAATAGATTTATGCAACAAGATTTAAGATCTCATGGTAGGAGTTTGCATCAGCTGGTTTAACTAAAAAAATTAAACCAACCCGAACACCTTTGGTTGAATTGATTTGATATATTAAATAATGGTTCGGTTTTTTGTATGGGAGTAAAGTAATCGCATTTTTGAAATTTGAGCATTTGGACAGATGCATTTCAAAAGCAATGTATTTTGAGAGTGCATTTGGAAATCATCCTCGAGTTCACTTTGAGTATATTTGGAATTCACCCGTTTTGAGCAATTTTCAAATACAAAGACTGGGTAAAAACAATATTGGTTTGCCGCCGCCTTGACTGTTGATCACTTCCATTTGTAGTATATTCAACCAAAGAACTTAAAAGTATTTTCAATATACTACTTTTACTTTAAACTACATTCTTTGTACTCTACATTCATTTCTCATCAAATCAAACAACCCCATAGTTTTACAACCAAACTACTTAAAAGTATTTTCAATATACTACTTTACTTTAAACTGCATTCTTTGTACCCTACGTTCATTTCTCATCAAACCAAACAACCCCATAGTGTTATTTAGATTACTATGAATGGTTTGATTTCAAAATAAAATTTTTTGGTTCGACTAAAAAACAAAATTCTATCTTATTTCTAGGCCTACTTATTGCTACTTGGATCTAAGAAATAAAGTACAACAAACTACTTGTTTCTCTATCTCGATTGTCAAACTACCTCTACATCTCATCACTCCCACCACCGTACCAAATTTTAGTGATAAAATATATAGTTTAGAAAAAATGCATTGCATTATGAGCTGAATTTTAGAAAAAATGCATTACATTATGAGCTAAATTTAACTCAAGATATTCATAGTCTAAATTTTTACCCATTCAATATTGCCTTTTTTTGCAAGGAAACTTTGAACTGCTAGATAGATTTACAAAAAAGACAACAATTTTAATTGCTTTTTATCTCAATTAGAAGCAAGTAAGCTTAAATACACCATATTTAGATAATTATATTCATTCATATTTTATTTAGCAATAAAATATGAACACCTTACATGGACATGCAATGTACCAACATTTGCAAGATGGCCATACAAGGTACTCTCAATGCCATAAGAATGTAGGGGTGTCAACATTGGACCCGACCCTAAAACCAGACCAAAAAATTTCGGGTTTGGGTTGACCCGAACACGAAGCGGGTCGAGTTCGGGTCCTGAAAACTGATCCGTTTGCAAAACCGAGCCGGGTTCGGGTTGACCCGGGAACTCGAGAATGACCCGGAAACCAAGCTGCCCTGCTGCCCCGCGCCTGCCGCCCCGTGCCAGCTTCCCCGTTCCGCGCAACGCCGACTGTCACGTCGCCGACACCGCCCGACGCATTGTCCCTAAACCCTAAACGGTCGGGTCGGGTTGACCTGAACCCGAAGCGGTCGGGCCCAAAAAATCGACCCGTTTGCAAAAACGGGTCGGGTTGACCCGAACCCGAATAGTGTGGGTTCAGTCACGGGTTCGACCAGAACCCGACTCATGATCCGAAATTGACACCCCTATAAGAATGGCTTACATGGACATAGAAGAGGTATCTCCAATTAGGCATTCTGTCTGATATCGAAATGCAAAATAAAACCGTTTTGAGGTGCATCCTGCCACTAATGGCCAAGAGTAAAATTCAGAGGCTGCGAAGTGTGGACACAAAAGTTTACCCTTTAAGCGAAATTCAACACACAAAACTAACTTTTGGACATCTCTGCATCTAATATATGAAAAATTTACAAATCCATTACTCAATTAACATTCCATGATTAGAAAAACGATGAAAGAAAAACTTACAAACCCCCTCAAACATTAAACTTTCCACACCAATTACGAGAAATTGTAAGCAACAACGAAGAAACATTAATAAATCTTGCATTCGCAGTATAACCAGAAAAAAAATGAATCTTGCGTCCTTAAGGCTTAAAAAAGCGAAAGATCTAAACAAATGCCGTTTCCTGGCACACACAATTGCACAATTTCTGCGTTGTTCCAACCCCACAACCTAGATCGGAACATAGTTAGAACGAGAGTGACGTAACTTACCATTTTTTATCGAGTTCTTCCCGAAACAGCCGATTAATGCCTTCGATCTTAAGGAGGAGAAGCGAATACAGAACTAGGGTGAGGAAGCCGCCGAGCAAATATATAAGGCTAGGGTTGCCCGCCAAATGACAATTTTACCATTCCCTTTGTAAATATATTTCAGTATTTTTGTATTTCATAATCTTAATAAAACAAGCCAAAATAGGAGGAATTAAAAACATATACATAATTCTTAGGTATTTAAAATTTTATATTATTTAAAAAATAATTTAATGCCAAAATTATATTAAAATATGATTCTTTAAAAAACTAATATGAATAATTTTGTATATGAATTAGAAATTATGATACTATATATAAATTAAATTGCATTTAATGGCCTATTTTGGGTAGTTTTATCTCTATTTTTTCAAATAGCAATTATAGGTTTAGTTTGAGATAGTCTTTTTTAACTATTTTTAAAAATATTTTTTTTGTACAAAAATTTTTTTAACTAAAAATTTTTATACTAAAAAATTATTTTAAAAAACAGTGAAAAAGTTATCTCAAACAAAGACATAATTTTATTTGGCAATTATTTTCTTATTATTTTTCATTATTTTTTATGGTGGAAAACTTTTTTTTGAAATTAGAGTAGCTAAGGCTTATTTGAGACAGCTTTTTCGTTGATTTCTAAAACAACTTTTTAGCACAAAAAATTCTAATTCAAGAAATTTTTTAACTAAAATACTATTTTAAAAAACATTTCTCAAACAAACCCTAAGCTATTTTTAATATAACAATTTCATAACCGACTTTATAAACGAACGCTAAATTTTCATATGTATTAGTAATCAATTAACTTATTGATACAAATAATAACATAGAAGTGAAGCAAATTGATATTTTAATTAAATAAACAAAAATGAGTGGGTAAATTAAATTTTCAATGTAAAATTATAACTTGACTATACCTAGGAATTACATGAAATACATAATTATTAAATTTACACAAATATCTTTCTAAATAATGTAAAAATGATTGTAAAGATGAATATTGTGCCAATAGTATTATAGATGTGCCAATCTCAAGAAAAATTATTAGGTGTAAGTATGCATTATCCGCACAAGTACTGAGTACCCAGCGGTACCGAGTGCCGATACCTAGCTGAGTATAGTGCTTGTGCGGACGGTTCTCCCGTCCACACTCCGCACCTAATAATCTCTCCAATCTCACAGCGATTTCACGGTGAAGACAAGGGAGGGAATCGTCTGTAGAAATCACTTCTTCCTCCTCTCTGCAATCCAAAGCTACAAGTTCTTGCAGTCCTGGTGTTTGTGGAAATGCCTCAAAGCAGCTGACTTCAGATTTTCCTCAACTTACGGTTCACCCTCTACGGTCCAGCATTGGTATTCTCCTTTCAACTTTGAAAGAGGAGCTAGTGCCCAGAAAAGGAAAGAATTCATTCCTATTTCGCGTCCAAGTAAAGCTGCTATTGTAGCCGACGATGGTATTACAGTATCCCTTGACATGGGTGCTCATATTTTAGATGAGACGACAAACAAAACTATTTTAATTTAGGTCCCCCTAAATAAAATTTCTGGCTCCGCCACTGATTGGAGCTACTCCAACCTACAATTACATAATAAAACAAGAGGACATACATGTTAAATTAAGCTTAAAATATTAAACCTACAATTTTTGACAATCTCAAATTTCATGAAAATGGGTTAAGATGAAAATATGGAGAAAATAAGGGAGGTCCTTGCACTTCATGATTGTGGAGGTTCCATACAAGAATGATTTGCCAATATTACTTACTCTTGATGAAGAGAATTAGGAGTAACCAAAACATTCGCTGTAGTTATAAATATTTGTGTATAAATTATTAAATATGATTATATTATGGGAGATTTATCACACATTTTCATACAAAAAATTATGAAAAATATTATGGAGCACATAATAGTTCAAGTGATTTGGACTTATAACATAATAAATATATTTTTTTTAATATGAGATAATCAAATTAAATTCAAAAAGAACATTTTAAATAAAAAAATTAAGTCATAATTTCCCTTTTTTTTAATTTGGATGATGAAATAAAGGCAATGTATCTTCTTAGGTGTGAAAAAATATAACTATTTTAAAGCCTAAGGTTTCCTCTCTCTCTCTCTCTTTTTTAATTGGAATATGAGAGAGCTTGCAATCAAGTGTGAAATAATATCGAAGAAACTTAGCTTGAAGGTGACCTGAACCCAAACAGGCACAGCTATAAGAGCATCGGCAACAAAAAGGATTTCTTTAGACCATTATACCCTCACAATTTGTCCCAATTAATGATTATATTATATTTTGTTATTGATAATTCATCCATCTTTTAAAATTATGACACTCAATTGATTATATATATATATATATATATATATATAATAAAATACCATAAGACATACTCACTAACAGGAAAGCATCAAAGAGAAAAGACTCTTACAGTCTTGCCTCATTTGAAAATTGTTTATTATAACAAATGCAGAACATTTAAGAGATCAAAGCTTCATTTAACTGAAAAGACATATGACAGTAGCATACTGCAAAAAGAATAGTGCAAAATTAATCTTATGTAGAGGTGTAACCGAGTCAAGCTGACCCACGAGCCATCTAGGACTCAACTCGTTAACAGGTTGGACGAGTCAAGCTTATTGAGCCTGCGAGTTGAGCTTGAACACGACTTCGAACTCGACGGCTTATCGAGCTCGAGCTCGAACAAACCTCCGCTCGACTAGTGAGCTCGTCGAGCAGCTCGCGGAGGTGACCTTTCGTTGCTGACGGGAAAACGAAATCTCGAGCTCGGTCGGGCGGGAAAATGAATTGAGGGCTGGGTAGGAAAACAAAATCTTGAGCTCACGTGCTGCTTGACGACAGAGCTCGAGATGACAGTGGACGTGACAAAGGAGCTCGGGATGACGGAGCTCCCGTGCTGCTAGCCTACTCAGGACGGAGCTCGACGAGCCGCTTGGCGTGAGACGAGTCGAGCTCGAGCTCGACTAGAGTTTGAGCTCGAGCTCGACTCGAGTTTGAGCTCAAGCTCGAGCTCGGTATTTGGTTGTCGAGCTCGACTCGAATACCCCCGGACTCAAGCTCGACTCGACTTGTTTGCACCCCTATCTCATATCACCAGAAAACTTGTTATATCTATGAAAACTTTGATTTTTTTTTAGCAGGAATTTGTAAGAACAACAGTTCTAATTACATACGACTAAAAATAAAGCTTGTGAAGACATAATTGAAGCAGAAAATGTAAGGTATCTTCATTTGTAACAAGTATAATTGTTATGCTGTTATAAGGCTAACATAATGGAAATAAAATCTATTTAAGTATTTAACCTATTTAGTTTGGCCATTCCAGTTGCTCTTACAAACAGACAAAACAAGAGAAAACAGTCCCAGAAGGGCTATATGAACCTGCTCAGTGTTGCTAGTCTTGATAGAAATTTGCCCATTGCATCTATTGTTAAGCCCAACACGAAGCGCCATCTTTGAATTCCGACCGTTGGAGAACTCAGACTGAAAATCAGCACCCACAGCAAAGTCTCTCCATTTAATCACAGATAGACCAAAGGCATTAAGAGCTTGCCCAATAGGATAATCCTTTTCCCTGAAACAGACCTCCAAATCCACTCCACAAAACATATTTCTTTGTGCTCGAACCACGCCATTACTGGCAACCAGGCAAAGCTTCTTCCCAAGATTAATCTGTTCTTCTAATTTAAGTCCAGTTTTCTTCTTCAAGTTCCTGAACCTGGTCTCAGACTGAATGGAGTAAGCCATCTGCTTCCCAATCTGTGGGTTGGATTCAATGGAGGAATCTAGGTGGATGGTGAACTCCTCTTTGTCTTTCATGATCTGAACAGCGAAAGACACAGGGAACTGACGTGCAATATCAATACTTTGACCTCCTTTCTCTCCCTGCATCTTTTTCAATCTTTTGAGCTGAACATGAGCTTTGGTAAGCTTTTGAACTTGAGATTTCTTCAGGAGTTAATCGAGTTCATTATCATAGTCTAGTACTTCTTTTGTCATGTTTTCCAAGTCAATATCAACTCCCTGAACTTTAGAATGCAGAAGGGATGACAAAAAGACAGGAAGGGGATAAGGCCATTGAAATGGGAAAAGCTTTTTTGGTGAAGGAATCTCAAGCTTCACAAGGGAATTAAGCTCTGATAGTATTTTGGATGAGTAGCATAAGAGAAGCAACCAAGGCCTCCACTTGAGACCATTGGGAAGTATGCTCTCTCCATCTATATTCCTCCTGCAAGAAGGATCACTATCCACAAGAGCCACCAAATTCACAAGGCTCGTGTCCTCGGTTGCGTGCCGAATCAATTGTTGAACCACTTTAGATCTTTGAAGAACAAACCCTTCATAGCTCGAGGAAGAACCGTCGGATCCATCGGGAGAAACCGAAGATCCATGCGTGAGAGCAATAATGGCATTGAACCAAATTGATGATCCTAACACATTAGTAATCATTCGCAACATAGGCAATTCATTGAAATCTCGATTATATGCGTCCAAGCGATCGACATACAGAACAACATCAGGAGGACATCTACCAGTATACTTCTTTATTGCAGATAGAATCCTCCTGTTTGCTCCTTGATCATTCATAGAAGTTAACAGCCCAGGTGTGTCTATGAAGCGAATATGAACCCCATCAACCACTCCAGAAATCTCTCTCACTGAAGTTGTTGCAGCTTTGAATGGATCAGTAAAAGCTCTTTCTTCACCAAAGATGGAATTGATTGCAGCGCTCTTGCCAACACCTGTCTTCCCAATAACTAGAATAGTACATGAGAAGGAGAAATCATCCTTACCCTCATCAAGCTTCAAGGCCAACTTTTTAGCAATTTCAGGTCTGAATTCTTCACCGATTGTTCTTCCACATCTCGCCCGATTTATTAAGCCCATTCGATAAAGAACATGATCAGGCAAAGCATCATTAGCAGAATACCCCAGCTTCTCTACAAGGCACAGGTACTTTGCCCATATTTGTTCTAACTTCAAGTATAAGGTGTTCTCTTCATCATTAATATCATTCATGGAAGAAGTATCCTGAGAAGTCAAGTGAGCAGCTCTACCAGAAAAAGCAGCATTAGAAGCTCTCAAGAGTGCAGCCAGGGCAGACGTGTCAAAGAGCTCTTTTGCACTGCCATCCTCATCGGTTTCCCCTTCCTTGTCGGAATTAGAAATAGTTTGACCATCTAAACTATGTGAATAACTTTGTAAAGTTTCAAAATCTGAATGTGAAAGGGAAGAATTATCCTCCATCTCTTTTAGGATATGCTTCACAGATTCTGTGTTCTCTGATATGGCTAAACTTGCAGGCCATTCAGAAATCACATGGTCATCCTCTTCTGCTGAATTGTCATGATGAGCAACAAGAAAGGAATTAAATTTGGATTCCATTTCCTTTTCGTAAGCATAAAAGGATGATGGTAAGTTATCAGAATAAGACTCACAGGCATTGTAATTCTCGGTTATGAAAACTTCTTTAACAAAAGCTCGAGACTCATCATTCTTCTCATTAAAATTTTCTAAAAATTGTGCAGAAACATCCTTACTTGGAGAACTACTCCCATGAGAATTCTCAGAACCAGTTGAAATAAGAAGCTTGCCAGAAGAATCCTTTCCTTTCTCAGAAACCACAGAATTAACATTCTCACACAAATACTTATCTTTCTCAGCTTCCATATTAACAGCACATACTTCAGGATGTTTTGGTTCAGATGCTTCACTACCATGAAGACTTGACATCTCAAGGATTTGACTATGGCTAAAACCAACAGCCTTAATCGCTTCAAATCCCTTGAATTCATTAGAATGAGCTTCAGCTTCACTAGTGTCCAACGTCTTTTCACCAAAAAAGTAATTTTTGGGATCAATAGCATCAGAAGCCACCTCTTCCAGGTCCTCCCAAACGCCAAATTCAGCTTCAGCGGACTTTGGTTCTGCCTCATCGTTCCAGTGTTGGTTAGAAGTAACAGCACCAGATGCTTCAATCTTCACAATCTCAATAGGGTTTCCTTCAACCTCTGGAATCACCATGTTAGCATGATCGGCTTCAGATCTCAATGCCCTCGGCACCACCTCCATGACAGAATTTTGAGCGGAATCAATATCACCAGCAAAATTGCTTTTTTCTGAATCTATGATACTTGATTCAACCACCAAATTCTTCAACTCCAGTTTAAATCCCTTATTCGCATTCCCATAGCCAACAGCTCCAATTTTCTCACAAACAACGGGACTGAAACCCATATCATCTTCAACCTTACTGCCATCCATCTCCTCCTTCACATCATTCAACTCCAATCCACCTTCATCAGCAACAGTATCAACAATAGGAGCAATCATTCTCTCCACCTCCTCAACATTACCCTTCTCCTCTTCCCGCACCAGCAACTCGTCCTCTGATACGTTTGCAGGGCCATCATCACCCAAGCTATTATCTTTCACCTCGTTTCCGTCAAACAAGCCACTCTCCTCCCTTCCGAAGGCAAATCCCTCATCCACTTCCGCATTCAAGCTCTCCTCAACCAATTTCACCACTGCCAGCTTAGGATTCACATCCCCCTCCTCCACCACCTCCTCCTCCTCATTATCATCATCCTCAAACAGCAACTCTTGAAGAACATCATCATCTACATCATCCTCAGTGACACGGGCTATGGGCATCGACGGCCGCCTAAGAAAGGCAACATTGTCCGCTTTGGTATCCTCATCATCTTCCTCCCCCGACTCCTCGATGCCGGAGTTATCGTCTGAGTCACCGGCGAAGAAGGAGGAAGCATCGCTTGCGCTGTCCTCGGTAGAGAGCCGAGCGCGGATGGCCAACGGGAAAGCAGAGGAATCGTGCCGCGGCTCCATGGAAAGCCCAAACATTTTCTTGGATTCTTATTCTTCAGCTCGCCTTTCGCCAATCAGAATCAGTAATGCCAAGTCCAGAAGAATGAAAGGGCGGGATTGAAGAAGAAGGATTTTGGGGAGAAGGGAAGGCCACGGAGCGTAGTTTGAGAGGCAAACAGAAGCCGGAGACAAATTGATTGGGAGGGAAATCACCACATTTCATGGGACGGATTAGGGATTTCTCCATTCCATTTCTGTGGTCACGCTTTCTTTATAATATATTATATCAAATTTTTTATATTTCAAAATTCAAATTTAAATACTATAGGATCATAACTGTCAAAGGTGTCAAAATGGGTTATCAGATAAGGAATGAATATGACCTGAGAACAACCCGCTTTGAACTCATCTATGACCTGTTTAATAAACAGGCCAAAACCTTGCCATAAACTCAACCTACCCTTAACCTGATTAATCTGACCCAACCCAAAAACTGGTTTATATCTCAAAAAAAAAAAAATGTATGGCAAGCTAAGACAGCCAATAAGCAAAATAATTTTAGCAAAATGGAATTACAATTATACCTTGAATTTTCAGACGATATCAAAATTTTCAATTCGCAATCTACGGGTCGGGTCTTTTTCTAGTGGGCTTGTCGACCTGAATCTGATTCGATAAAAAGACGGAGTCTAAAAATTGAACCCAAATCCATCTCGTTTATTAAACAAGTTGGCTCGGGTCATGTCATATATGGACACCCATAATAAATGCTTAAGAGTTTTAGTTTCTTTTTTGTGAAGTTTATAAGTGCATTAGTAGGAGTGAACTAATTGTGATTTATTTTAAGTATAGATATTAGAGATTAAAGCTTCGTTTGGGACGGCTGTTTTATTACTTCTTAAAGTAGTTTTTTAGCACAACAAATAAAATTTGTATACTAAAAAGTTATTTTAAGAAGCAGTAAAAAAGCTGTGTCAAACGAAATCTAAAGTTAGGATACTTCTTCTCATGTATGGTTTAGTGATAATATTCATTAAATAATTAATTTATTCTTGATAATATTTCAAATAATAATTAATATAATTGATATTCATCTTTCTTAGTGGCTAGCAACTAAATTTGTAAGTGTTTATCCTCTCTCTCTCTGGGCGAATTATTGCGTCCGGTCACCGGATGTCCGAACATCCAATCCGGTGACGCCACGCCACCCAAATACATTGGGTCCCGGTGCATTTTGGTGATGTGGCGACACCGGATTGGTGTCCGGATGAATCCGGACACCGAACGCAATAATTTGCCTTCTCTCTCTCTCTCTCTCTCTCTGTATATATATATATATATATA
>NW_021319337.1:536832-596249 GCF_001605985.2 Dendrobium catenatum
ATCATTTTTTTAATTTTAATTTTAAAAAAATAGAAGTATGTTAAACTATTTAAAATATTAATTTTGATTTAAATTAATAACATTCAGTTTTTTTAGAGTATTACTTTTTAAATTTATTAAAATAATTCATACATTGAATAAATATTCAATAAATTTAATCTTTTTTTTCTTTATGATTTTATATTTTTGTACTTCCACATGCTTCAAATACTACTCTTAGTTAAATAATTTACAATTACAATAATTCTAAAAAGCCTAATATAATATATAATTTAAATTAAAAGAAAAAAAGATATTTTTCACTAATTTTAAATATATATTTTTTCATATTTTCTTAGGATACATTTATAATTAATTAAATTGGAAAAAGTAACATACAAATAATAAATTGATATATTTTTAAATAATTGCTTATGGAATTAGTAAATTTATAAGATGCTATGATATGAACTTCAGCATAGGCCTCTCCTCCCAACATGATTCTAAAAAATATTGCTTGGCTTTATGATTCTCTAAAAAATATTCGAGTGAGTGGTAGCGGCGGCAGCCAGTGATGGCGGTTGGCAGTAGCCAGTAACGCAATTGACTTGCGGTGAAAAAATAATCAATCAAAATTAGGTGAATTTATAATACATAAAAAATAAAATAAGATGAAAAAGAAATTCATGAAAATTTGCATTACTTTTTGATAATTAGTTCATTATTTTATAAATTTATTTGATTTAGTTGAAGATGTTTATATCTCATAAATATTTTTTTTTATTTTTTTTAATAAATTTATCATTATTTAAAGTTCATATTATTTAAATAATTTAAACATTTATTATTTTACAGTTCAACCCCAATTTATTTTTTTAATCCTGAATATTTTATTTTCTTCCGATTCAATCTCTGTCCAATTTTCAAAAGCAAGACTTCGAATCAAATTTTAATGCGTGCAATAAAAAATTGTTAAATAATACTATATGTTATATTAATTTCAAAATAAATTTAATGACTTCAAAACAGATATTTATTCTTTTATTTAACAGAATTTTTTTAATTAGAAATTCGTGCACTAAAAATTTGCTTTAAAAATAGTAAGAAAGCTGAACGAAGTCTAAGGGTTTATTTGGGACGGCTTTTTTATTGCTTTTTAAAACGGAGTTTTAGTACAAATTTTTTTATTTTTGTACTAAAACTCCATTTTAGAAAGCAATAAAAAAGCCGTCCCAAACGAAGCCTAAGATTTCATTTGGGACAGCTTTCTTTCTGCTTCTTAAAGCAGCTTCCTAGTCAAAAAATTTTAATTTTTGTATTAAGAAGCTATTTTAAAAAACAGTAAGAAAGCCGTCACAAAAGAAGCTTAAATCAGGCAGAAAAATATAGAAAACCATCTGAAGACAAAAAAATGAACAAATCAAAACAAGTAGGCATTATTTTGGTTGATTTCCTTAACAATAGATTCAAACAAATTTACAAAATATCAACAGAAGCACCTGGAAAACATCTCTGTTCATGGACAAGAAAAAAAAAATTCCCCTTCCCCTTATTCAATCTAAATAAGTTGCAGCAGGTTTGAGGTTTCTGTTACTAAAATATACCAATAATTCATGAAAAAAAAAAAAATCAAATTATGATACATTAATTCATACCTCCTTATCTGCATCAAACAAGCTGCACAACAGCAGAAACTCTAAGAGCTCCTCGCTGGAGCAGATCACCAAGTTCATCGAACAACAGTGCAGTTCTCCAGCCCCAGCCTTTTGGAGCTTTGGGCAGCAGTGTTCCTGCCTGCTTAAAGCTCCCAAACACCATGACTTCTCTCTTTGATGGACAAATCAACTGTGAATCATAGACAGTATTATATTTCAGTTAAGCGGTTTTCTTATGTTTTCTTCGACAAAAATTGTTCGACGAAATACCTGATAACGAGCCGTCACCTTTTCGCGGGGATCGACATACATATGGACCTGAGAAGAAAAGGTTGAGGACATTCTGGATATTGTTGATATGTTATGATTGAGGCTTTGTTGGGACAACTTTCTTTCTGCTTTTAAACCAGTTTTTTAGTACAAAATTAAAAAATTTTGTACTGGAAAGATGCTTTAAGAAGTAGAAAGAAAGTCGTCCCAAACGAAGCTTGCGTAACAAACACATTGGGGCAGTTTAGTAGCCTATAGAAGGCAGGATTTATGTTATATTTAGCTTAAATCCTGCCAAATGGGATTTTGGTGGGCTTTAAATTCTCGTGCTTTTGTGTTAGACAGGCCCCTAGTGGACCGGTCCCGGTTCACGTCTACAACAAGAGGGGCAGCGGCAAGAGGGAGGGAGAGAGAGAGAGAGAGAGATGGGGTGTGGTCCCCTTGATTTTAAATTCAAATTTGGAGTCAAAGGAGGGGGCGGCAAGGGCTTTTAGGCCTTTTTGTCTTATTGTTTAATTGTATGTCTTAAGTATGGGAGGGAGATTAGGGTTAAGGTTATGTTTTGATTATTGTGTTCTTGGGAGGATTTTCTTGGTGACTTGGGCTCTAGATTCATGTAGAGATTGGGAGAGACGATCCTCCTCTCGAATTGAGGATCAATGGTATCGTTGTTTTTGTTGTTTCGGTTAGTTCTCAACTTCTCATTTTTGCAATGCAATTATAATTTGAAGAGTTTTCCACCAGATTTTGCGTGATTCTATTGTTAATTTTCCCTATTCTTGTTAGGGTTTACTTGAAATATTCAAGTATTTCCTATCACTTTGATAAATCTTATTTCAACCATGTTATTGATTTAATCCATGATTGGTTAAACCCTACAATTCACAGGATTTAAAGAATTTAAGGAATTCTCATCTTATAAACTTTGAATTATGAAACAAATTGTTAAATAGTTTCCATGATCTGTTGAATACCATCATTCAAAAAATTTAAATGATTGAAGAATTATCATATCATAAATTTTAAACTCTGAAGCAAACAATTTATCAATAGTTAGGAAGATTTGACATGTAATCCTCCAAAAATTTACTAAAATTGGAATTACAGGATTCATTAAATCTTACTTGATTAAATCCTACTTGTAGTCAAACAGCCCCTTACCTTTCTGAGGGAATCTGCCACCTCTGCCTTACGTCTATGAAGAAATAATCCTGAAGAAAATACGTTTTACAGAGCTTAAATTGGTTCAGTCATTATTTTGATGATTAATATAAACATAAGAAGTATACGATTAGGATGAAATACCTAAAGTACGACGCCCTTGAAGATCTTCATCATTGAAAGCTTGAATACTGACCTGTAAAGAAGCCAGATATTAAGATAAATTGCTGCTTATTCATGATAAATGCTTTTAAAAAAAAAAGGAAAAAAAAAAGATTATAGACCTTCCACAGTGATCCAGCATAGAAAATTTCAGGAGAATGCTTCACCAGACCATCACTAAGCCTATGGACATCTTCAAACTCCACCCTTGTATTAAAATAGAACAAAAGTATCATTTATATTATTAGTTAGATCTCATTCTGCATGAAGAAAAATTAGCAATTATTGGAAAAACATCACAGGTTAACGTTACGGAATCGATTGAGAGTCCTCGAATCACAACCGCAACAAATCAACATATAGAGCTAAGCTATAAATTCCTACTAGGATGATGCAAGCAATGCCTCCCCAGATTTCCTTGCTGGGCTGTTCGGTTCTGTACCGGCTTTCTCGGTTCCTCTTTGGCTGTTCGGTTCCCTGCTTGGGTGTCCCGGTTCTTCCCCTGGCGCCTGTTTGTTCGTTGGCTGTTCTGCATGCCCCTTCGTGTGCTGCTCCAGCGGCTGTCTTTTGGTCTTTTGCCTCCCTTTTTCTTATTGGTTTGAATGGGAGGTTGTTTGGCTGTTTAGTTCCCTTTCTTCACCTATATATTAGGGCTGTTTGTGGTTGTTTTAAGTAGAGTTATGTGAAGATTTTTGGAAAGAAACCTGCGGGTTTTCTCTATCTTGCGAGCTAGCTTCTATCCCCTTCCCCTCTATGACTTCGTCTCGGGCTTCTTATCTATTTCTTCTCTCAACAAGTTTCCACCTCATTTGTATCTTTCTTCTCAATCAATGAAAAGCTTTTCAGGTGTTTTTATGTTATAAGATATTGTTTGTCGTGTAAGTTGTATGTGTTGATTGTTCTAATATAAAAGTTGTAAGGTGTTGCTTTGTTTTATTTCATTTTAGTTGAGTTTGTGTTTGTTAAAGTTGTTTTGAAAGGAAGACATCAAGTTTCTATGCAATCTCAGTAGTCCTTAAAAATTTTGGTTGCATCATAGGACATTTTTACTGGTAAATCATAATAGAGCTACTGGAGAGAAAAATATTGGAAGACAAGAACAGAGAGAGTATTAAGGATCAATTGGAACACCTATATGTTTTAAGTCGACAAGGGAATGATCGCACCACCACAAAGAATTTTTTTTATAAAGTGATGCAGGCGATCGAGTCCATCTTTAAGGTGTCGAGTCTCCATCTGATATTTCTAACAAGCTATAAGAACAACTAGACCATAAATGAGTCAAAGTGTCTGAGCTCGAGCAAAAAAAGGATAGCTCATCTGGCTTGAAATACAAAAACATTCATTTGAAATAGGCCTTTTTCTAGAGAGTTCTCAGAAAATGAGATGTTTGAGTATAGCCCCGTGAGTGAACAAGAGTTTCAATCACTCCATTTATAGCCCAATTTGGCAAGTTAAGGGGGGTGAGGCCCTGGCACACAACTGGTTTAGTAGCAGTAGTAGAAACTGTCATCTGCAATGAATCACAGAGAAGCCAGCCCTTATATTGGCAAAAAATCTATAATGAGTGAATCTAGTGAAGTTGATAGAGAGAGAGTGTGTGTGAAGCTCAAGACGTTGAGGACTAGCAATGATTGTAAACTCTAGCATGAGGGTGAGGCAATGTGATCTAAAATGGAGGTCAAAGGTGCAGTTTTAGTCAGAAAACAAAGTAGATATGGCAGCAAGCCGAAGAAAAAAAATACTATGATGACAGTTTACTGGAAGAGCAAGGTCTAGAGCTTTACAAGCTAGTAATTTGAAGGACTAATTCCCAGGACTTGATAAGATCAGAGACGACGAACAAGCAAAATAAAGAGTAGGTATTTACATGGTTATTGGGCTTGCCGTACTTAGGAGCTAGTCATGATCCAAAGGAGAGATTTTGCAGAGGGAAGAGAAAGGGAGAGAAAGAGAGAGAGTTTTGTCGACATAGAAGAAGAACCATCATTCTCTGTCAAAATTTATGTTCAAGTCACAAAAAATGGTCACACCCACAAAATACAACTACTTGCATTAAACACTGAATGACACATTGAAGTCTCTTTCAAAAGGGAAATCATCAAATAACAAAGAATAGGTTCAATGCAGGAGAAACTATGGAGAAAGCATAGAATTTTCCATAATTAGTTAAATGAGGATCAAATCTCCATATGCATAAAGCACTGGAGAGATCAATTGTCCTTCTGAACAGTAGATAAGTTGGAACTTGGAAGTGATTTTCCCATAAACTCCCTATTTTTTAACTATGTGCACTGAGAAACTTTAGTACCTTGTAATCGAAATAATATAAGTTTCCTTGTATGATTCATTAGAACAGTAGATTATCAAAGCAAAAGTCACAGAACATAGTAGTGATAGTTAAATGTGTTTTGTTTTTCAAGCAATCTACTTACATAGTTTCACTTCATAAAGAGGACTGGTAGCCTCCTTCCTTTTATAACCTTTTTTGGGAAAATGATAAGAATTGCGTGTTAAAAAAAAAAGTTTTAGTTGAATATATTCATAATTAGATTAACCCACTACAAGGCAATAAATCTTCCTTGTAGACACTGAATCGTTGGTGCTGGACAAAGCATACACAGTTAAACTTATTTTGTAAATCTTTTTAGAGTGAAAAGAATAGGAAGCACAATGTAATGACATTAATCAATTGGTTCCCAAAGGACTTCTTTATTCTTCCACAAAATAACATAAAGACCATTTGTGCCACCCATGGTAATAATAATGGCATAAAGTAGATGAATTTGAGAAATATATGATAATTCTTACGAAATCTGTAAAGAATCTATGGTTCGTGAACACAGTTCTATCACTATTAGAAAACACATATATTCAAAGCATAAAATGCTGGATGGAAGGAACTCTACCCGAAGCGAAATGGAGGAAAATCACGGAGTGGTGTTTTGTGATCAAGTGATATAGAACCATCAGAACTTTCACAATCTATGGCAAGAGCATGCTCCTCTGATCCTACCATCTGAACTGGGAGCACATTGGAACTTGTGTGAGAAGCAGTTCCAGCATACCTGCCCTGTAAGTCTGCCTCATATACTCTTTCAGTCTGTTCAGTATGTACATTAACAGAATTACTCCCTTGGCTAAGACTAACCAGAGCTGTCAAGCCATCCCCTGATATATCGCCGCTAAGATCAACTCTAGCTTCTGAATCATCATTGGCTAGTGACTGCTGACAATTCCTGTGGCCGAGTCCAAAAGGCACACGAGAAAAGACGTATCGAGTGGGAGGCCATGCAGATCCAGGGGAGTAAGTTGCTCCTCTCCCTATGCCAGCAAGACCATCAATGGGACCCCTTACATGGACCCGTACAGGACTAGAAATGCCATGGCCTTCAGCTTGAGAGTCTGCTATGTAGACATTCCCAATACTGCCGGAAGAATTGCTCCTATCATGCTCTTGCCTATAATAACCAGTTGCAGTACCTCCATGTGAGTATTCATACGACTGTCTACAAGCACAAAAATTGCTTGTAAGGCAGCAATTTTTGCTGTTATCAGCTGCTATCTCTTGCACCCTTTTACAAAGAAGCATCTGCGTCAATGAGTTAATTAAATTTGACTTTCAAATATAGTGAATAATACACAAAGAATAGCCATATTTGTTTAAAGTGTTAAAACACTGACCTGGAGCCAAAGGCCATCATTCACAGCTCTACAGGGAAATCCCAATTCCTCCAGTTGTTTTCGAACATTTAACAGTGCCTCAAAGGACATATTGCAATACAAAAGTGAGCCTCCTTCAAAAATATTATGAAATGCATCATACTCTTCACTTTGCACCCCACAGTTACCCTTGGAACTTTTAACTTGCCTTCTACCTACCGTCCTGCCACCCCATAATGAAGGTAAATTGCTTCTTCCCCAATCACTGGGACTTGCTCCATTATTACAAGGGGAGACAGAGAACTTACTCTGATGATCAACAGAAGACCAGATACTATTATTAATTTGGTAACAAGAACTATCTCCTGATGGCCCTTCCATGGCAAACTGACTACTGGACATTTTGTTTGCTTCATTACAATTCCGAATTTCAACATAAGAACAAGATTCTCTGTTCAAATTGGAGTCAGTAGATGATTGCTGCAGCTTGATGGAATATCTAGGATCAGACAATGCATGAGGAACCATGGCTGGTCGCACTTGTATAGGCTGAGAATAAGGAACATCAGCATGGCAATCAACCACGCAGTCCGCAAGGTCAACCAGAATATTCTGAGCAGCCTTATGTCCGTCCAAGTTAGCCGGTATGCTCATTTGTTTCATTCCTAAATCCACAATCTGTTTACCACGAGTGTTATAAGTGACATTATTCTCCTTTAGTAAATCACGAACAGTATGGTTTATTTCAAGTTCAGAATCTGGACTTTCTTGTTCAGAACTGATTGCATCAGAAAGGGTGCCCTTTGCAATTAATGTGAACAAAGCTAGTTCAAACCTTAAGATGAAACAACATTATAGGATTAACAACTTCAATAGAGCTAAAACAGAAAGTCAAAACAATTGAGTTGTATTTTCAAGAGCAAGTTGCTTACCTTTTCTCCTCATTAGGCACCCAGAGTTCATCAGATGTAAGCAGAGCATTTAAAGTTTGAGAAGAAAGTTTTGGAAGCACCTATAGATGATGGTAACACTTCTACTATTTCAGTAAAGCTAGCACAAGCAAAAAAGATAAACTTCAAAAGCTTCTAGAAATGACTATCAGAAAAGAATTATAATTCAGAAAAAATATTATCTTCCTTCGTAAGAAAGAGTTTCTGCTGTTATCAGCTGAAAATCCATTTGCAGGTGACATCCTAGCCAACTCCGCCATATAGCAACCAATGATATCAAGTTCAAAAACCTTTTTAGTTGCTTAACCAAACTTCTTTCTTACTAAATATCATTAACCTATTGAGATCAGTTGAATTGAAAAAAACCGATTTTTGCAATATGAGTATTTTACTTTATAGTAAATAACAAGTTTTACTAGCATCTCTTCTAGAACAAAATGAGTCTGAGGACAAAAAAAACACAGAATATCTTAACATCTGTGGTTAAGTTATGCATCCTATGTGGTAAAACAAATAAACCAGAACATCAAGATGCAGCAAATTAGATAAAAAAAGTACTCAAATGTAAATATAAATGCATTGAGAACATAATAGAAGAATATATTCCTTACTTCTCTCAATTCCATGGTCGCACTTTGACAAAGGTACCCCCAACATGCATTTCTGACACGTTCTCCGTGTATCCCATAATCTTGACTCTCTGCAAAAACCTAATCCAAAAGAACTATGTGCGATTTAAGATCATGCAATAGTGAAGTTTTATGTATCAGCATGAAAGTTCAGTGTCCATGAACTGTTCAAAATGGCTAGATCTGACCTGATATGCCAAGAAGTTCGAGGTCCACAACTCGGAAATAATGAAATCGGTGCATATTGCACACAAATCCTGTAAGTTGAGATATCATGTGAACAAATTCTTAAAATGCAAATGAAAGATTAATAGGAGCTTTCAAGCGGGTAATCGACTGACCTGAAGGTCAAGAAAAGAAGCAGAGGCAAGAACTCTAAATGCATTATCGTCATTAAGCTTTGGATGGTGCCCATATAAGTATGCAAAGGCAATCGTAATTGCCTCAGAGTTAACATTAGGGTCATCGATCTGCAAAACCAAATTTGGAAGAGCTGCCTCCTTCCATGGACCATGAAGCATGTTCCTACCAGAGAATTCAAACAATTAAGTCAAGTATTTCAATTTCAAATGAATTTACTAATGAGAGCAATATGGTCCGCTCAACAGAGTTTGAATGGGAGAGTAGATCAGAGCAATGCGAATAGTTTCACACATAACTCAAAATCCAAGAACGAAGACTTCAATCTTAAAAGTGAAGGGAAAATGCCTCTATTTTTGTGTTCTTTGGCATTGCGGCCACGCTTGGTTAGGGAAGGATCGGCTTTATACATTAGATCAGGGAATCGGAAATTTGCAGAAACAAGAAATGAAACATCCGGAAGTATATAATTCAGTCCACTTCTAAGACATAAAGGGAAACGGCGCATATTGAAAGGAAAAAACATGGAATCACGAAAATTTAGATAGAATCAAACCAAAAATCAGATACAGCCAAGAAATTAAAAAAACGGTCAACAACTAAAACCTCATCTCTCCCAATAAACTCGATCCAAACCACCATGAAATTGAGGAAACGTGGATAACCTAAAGTAGGAGCTTCGGGAAAGAATCAGGCGATGGAGGTGATAGGTGGAACCCATGGCCTGGACCATGATGTCAGAGAATGCACCGGAGTTAAAACCCTCCATTTGAATGTGTTCACAAAGGGACGCGAGATTGCAATCCACGGCCCTAATCTCACTACTACTCCGATCATTATCCGACGGCTGAGTCTGAAGGTGGCCCGTCAGCTGCTGCTTCTGCGATTGCGGCGTCGCCGTCGCCGGAGAGACCATCATAGCAAATTTCGCCGCGGAAGCGAACGAGAATCACTCTTCTTCCAATTCCGACGAGGCAGAAGCCATCCGATATTCTAACTGATCTCTCCCTCAGATCGGATTGGAAGAGCGAAGAGCGCCGCAGAAGAAGGGAGAGCAGAAGTAATGCGGTAGAGCTATGAAGAAAATAGGGGTTAGATTTGTAAAAATAAAATTATCCATTTATCCTAACATAAATTTATTAAATTATTTGAAATTAATATATTATAATATTTTTATTTATGTAAATTTATTATATTGCATAATTTGTCATCACTGCCATTTCCTAACAAACTATTATTAGACTAATTTGTATTTTCTTAAAATTATTTATTTTTCTAGCATTCAAAGTTGATGCCACAATGATTATCGTATTATTGAATTTTTCACATCTATAATTTATTATAGAACCTCCTCTATGGGATTAATTTTTCTATGCGGACCTCGAATGTCGTCAAGAGACCAACCAGAATACGTCATGTCAGCCTTCGCTCAGTATCGTGGCTCCGTATTGCTCAATACCGTAGTTTGGTACTGCTCCGTATAGCGGCTCCGGACCGAAGGACGGGCAAATTCAAGCAAAAAATCGAGCTTAATTTTACGAATTTGAGTTGGTTCATAAGTCGATTTTTTATAATAAAAAAGAAAATTATCATGATTCAGACAAATATTATAATAAAATCACAATAAATGAAAAATTAGAATATAAATAATATTAAAAAAAAACATTTGTTATAATGAAATGAGACCTAATTTTTTTAATATTTTAATGACTTTATTCTTGAACTTATATATTCTAATATATTATTTGTGTATTTTTTATTTATATTTGTTAAACAAGTTAGCACGCAACCTAATGAGTCGAGGCTGCTTCATACTTGGCTCGTTAGCTCATTAAACTCGGCTTATAAGCCATTTGTCAAGCCGAGCTCAACAATACTCACAAATCTACAAACTTAAAAAACAATAATGGAAGGATTATATTATGGATTGATTAAGATATGATTATTCCATAACTAATATTGAGAATTGATGAAAATTAGCTTCAAACATATGTGAGAGAAACTTTTTGAGTTAAAAACTTAATATGCAAAGTCAAATAAAATTTTAGTTGATTATTTCATTAATTAATTAATTAATTAAAAGAATTTATTTATATTTTTCAACCTTATGAGGATTTTAGAACAATTTTGTAATTATGTTGAATTACTTTAAAATATTGTCAAATATATCAATATCCGACTGCAAATAAATAGTTTTTTTTTTATTATGAGCAACAATTACAAATTTTGCAGCTCTAATTTATGATTTTAGAAAAACAACCTTCTCATTTAACTAATAAATCTTAGGCCTTTTCATGAGCAAATCTCTCTCTCTCTCTCTCTCATTTACTTCACTCATTACTTTCAAGAGTACATATTTATCCATTAAATTATATTTATAGCTCATATACTTAACAAATGATGGATAAATAAAAAATAAATAAAACCTTTATTTTAAATTGATTCACAATATCTATTTTAGAAAGAAAAACATCAAATTATGATCAACATTAGAGAAATTCAATCCAACATTAGCTTTAACAAATTATTAAAAATAATTAATTTATTTTAAGATGAACATGATATACATTTAACACATCTTAGAATTTGCATACATACCATAAATTTTTTATATTTTTTCATATCACACCCTTAAACTTTTTTTATTTACATCCATAACCCCACATATATATATATATACAGATAAAATAAACACCAAAAAAAGGCCCACAACTCAAACTACTAATCATTTATGTTACCAAATCTTTAGCAGATTGAACAAAAGAAGAGATAGCTGAAGAGATAACTAAAAACTCATTCCACATTTCCATTGCAAGAGAGAACTAAGCATCAAAACTGTATTAGACTTAAAAAAAGTAAACTGAAATGAATAATGTTGAGTTAGGAGTTCAAAACTATTTCTCTCACCAAATTTGCTAATGAAAGGGAGCAAATGGTTCAGACAAGAAGAACAGCATTGATGCAACCATCATTCTCTGGATTATTGGTCACTTGTGCATATTTACCTGCATTGGATGCAGGAAATCAGCTCAGAAGTTTAAGTTTATCAAAGTACAGAACGAGATAAGTTGGTCGATAGATTGGTCGTTAGATAAATTGCAGATTAATCTCTCTAATCCTTTGCAATGATCAACCAAAATTTCACTCACTTGAACAGAACATCAGAGGAAAAGAAGAAATGGAAGGGGAAGGAGAGCTTACCCCACACTACTTTCCCTGCAGGAGTGACTAGTCCAAGCTCGCTCACATTCACCTGGTTAATTTGAATTATCAGTCAAAAACAATCATAGAACATCAAAGTGTGATAATCTTTACATTTACTTCTATAACATTTGCATAAAAAGATATATTTCAACTTAGGCTTCATTTGGGACGGCTTCTTACTGCTTCTTAAAACAACTTTCTGGTATAAAAATTAAAGCTGTTTTAAGAAGCAGTAAGAAACGATAAACCAAAAACAAAGAAAAATAATTAAAAAAAATCCAAAAATATCCTTACAAAAAAACTTGTTTCAGTGGCGCTGCCTTGGAAACCTCCACAAGAGTGGCGCCCCCCCCCCGTTGACCCTGTGACCTGACCAGGCAGATCGAATCACACAAGGGGGCATCGACATATCTCTAAAGCGTACAACAATCAAGGATATGAACAAATAGGGGTCGAGGGGCAGCGTCCCCGGAACAAATTTTGGTTGTAAAGATATTTATGAAAAAAATAAATAAAATCTCTACACTTTTACTTATAAGTTTGCCTCCCCTGAAAATTAAGGCTGATTTCGCCCGTGCTTGAACAGAACATCAAAAGAAAATAAAAAATGAAAGGGAATGGAGAGCTTACCCCACACTACTTTGCCTGCAGGAGTGACTAGTCCAAGCTCGCTCACATTCACCTGGTTATTTTGAATTATCAGTCATAAACGATCAAAGAACATCAAAGTGTGCTAATCTTTACATTTACTTCTATAACATTTGCATAAAAAGATATATTTCAACTTAGGCTTCATTTGGGATGGCTTCTTACTACTTCTTAAAACAGCTTTCTAGTATAAAAATTAAAATTTTTGTATTAAAAAATTATTTTAAGAAGCAGTAAGAAAGTAGTCCCAAACAAAATCTTAGATAAGTATTTATGGTATTTTTTTATGTGATCTAAGGTTTCGTTTGGGACGGCTTTCTTACTACTTCTTAAAGCAGCTTTTTAGTACAAATATTAATTTTTTTACTAAAAAATTGCATTAAAAAGCCATAGGAAAGCCGTCCCAAATAAAGCCTAAAAATTAGAATGTTATATAACTACAAAGATTTAGGTGTTTAATAGAATATACCTCAATGACAGTTCCTTTGGTCATGACACCCAATGAGGTGTACATGGGACCATTAGGATTTTTCTTCACTCCAATTATTTCGAGATTAAAAGTACATTTCAGTTCAGGGTGGGTCACATGAGCTTTGGTAAATCGCAGACCACTGGGTCGAATAAACCGCTCATACTTCGGCGGCTTTCTTGTGAAACCAGGGCCGACAAAGGTGGCTTTGGTGACCATTCTCTTCCATTGCTTTGCTGCATAGCAGGTTGAAATTTATTTTAGATATACAAGGTGAAATAGCTAAAGAAAAGTCTCATAAACATCCAAGTACTAACAGCATAAAATGCTTAGAATAAATTTGGAAATCAACCGAGCAAATAAAATTTGCCTATATGGACTTTAGGGTCTGTGTCTTTGCTCACTAAGTACCAAGTTTAGATTAGCAATTCATAAGTGGTGGTGCATTTAAAGTTTAATAATGAAGAAACACGAGAATTTAAAGGATTAAATTAACATTTAAAGGGGATTTCATTTCGATAGATAGTATTTTGAAGCCGTAGGAAAAGCTATAATGATCATTGATTTAAAAGTTCCTTTAGTTTTGTTACAACAACTGTGGGGCTTGAGTATAGAAAGTTATGATAAGAAAATCTTCAAAACAATTAAGCTGCGTTGGGATGCTAGGAATTTGAGTAAAAGGGAACTAAATAAAAAAAGATTGAAAAGCTTTAAATCATTGGTTGAAGATTCTTAATCAGAATAGGAATTATTGGGATTTCATTTCACTTTCACTTTCCTTCAATCCAATCATCATTTAACTTCTGAAACATTAACCTTTTTTCCTTTTAGAAAGACAGAAGTCGTTTTCCTTGCAAATCTTCCAAACTTTGGCTTCGTTTGGGACGGCTTTCTTCATGCTTCTTAAAACAGCTTTCCAGTACAAAAATTAAAAATTTTGTATTAAAAAGCCGCTTTAAGCAGCAGTAAAAAAGCCGTCCAAACGAAGCCCTGATCTAACTAAGGATTTAAAACAGTAAAAAACACACTTAACAATGCCAACGACTCTTGGCTTCTTTAAAATTCTATCATTCAAATATTAGGATGAAAGGGGGAACATGTGTGCACTGTGCAGATAGAGGCTTTTATTTTCCAAAAGTATATATGTATATAGAAAAACAAGCGTGTTATTACAAGTACAAGAGACGAAGCATCTTTGTTTTGCAAAACGCGGACAAAGAGCTAGCAAGAACAAAAATTGTAGAATTATGCAAGGTTTTGGTGGTAGCGTTAAGCAGGCCATTGGAAACAATTTGATTGCCTCATTGCTACCTATCATGTAGTGAAATTATTTTGTGCGGACGCCGAACTTCGTCCAGAGACCAACCAGAATGTGCCACCTTGCCCCCTGCTCGGTACTCGGCTCAGTACTGCTCGGTACCACAACTCAATACCGTTGACATGGAGCATTCTGATTGTTCTCCGAATGGTGAACTGAATTCGGCGTCCGCACAGAATAATCTCTCTATCATGTATGACATTGGGAATGTTGTCCCATAAAATCCCATATTTCAAATTAAAAAAAAAAAACAGATAATAAATATATTACAATTAAAGGGTAATTTTATATGTAACATTTAAATCTTCTATGTTTATTTAAAAAAACACTTAAGCAGTCCTATTTATAATAAAACAACCAAATCTCCAAGGGCACAACAAACCTTCCTATTTTTGTTCTCAATTAGTTGTTTAATTATTCATGATTAATCTGTATCACGTGCAGAAAAAATATATTAGCATCGTCTCTTTAAATGCTTAAGTGATAGTCTTATAAGAACATATGGGCACAAAATTCATTCCTTTTGTACATGGTAAGAGCGGTGAAAATTCAAATTCATATTTTAGAAACGAAACAACACAAAACTTATTGCTTCTACTAGCGATATAACCAAAATTTAACTTTTCACTCAAGATCATAACAGGCTTTGAAGCATTGATTCTGCATATATGATTTGCATGAAAAAAAAAATATGTTAAATGAAAATAGATTTAGAAATATTTACTTTTCCGTTTGCCGGATCGTAATACTTTAAACATTTCATCTTCAGCAACAGGCCTTACCTGAGAAGTAAAAAATTATCAGGGAATCTATTTAAAATGGAGATTAAAAAAAAACATACAATATTGTACTCAATTGAATGCTCACAAAACATACAAACACCACAATGTGCATCATAAAACAATCAATTTCATTCACTAATTTTATACCAATATATAAAATTGGGGAATCGGAGAAATAAAGGGAAAAGAAGTTGAAAACACATAATATCCAATACAAACTTACTTTTGGCAATGGAACTTCCCATTTGCCAGCTTTCTCCTTCCTCTTTTGCTTGATTGTATTGCTCAAAACCTGGGCAGAAAACACAAGCATATATTAATTGTTATATGGTCATATAATCTGCATAATGAGAACATTAACAAGAACAACTAATATTCTCGCATTGCTTGGTTACTTTTGCGCGGGTAGTGGTATCACGATCCAAAAGATAGGCGGGAATGGCCCCGTCTTGAACATTATCATCAACCTTTCGCCTAGTTGTTGACTCATCATGCATAGCAAGACTGCAAAAATTACAATTATATATATATTTTAAATGCGTATTTGTATAAAGTTAACTCAAACATGAAAGCTTGCACATATTTTGAAGCAGTGCATAGATACCATAGCCACTAAACAATGGAAAATTAATCATTTGCACATGAAATGTTCTCCACCTCCCTCTCTTACATCACGTACATAAGAACCACCATCACCAACATACATGTTAGCAACAGCGGAGCCAGAAACTTTATTCAGAGGGGGAGGCTAAATTAAAATAGTTTTATTTGTCGTCTCATCACCAAGTGGTCTTCGTTTGGGGGCGAGATGCATATATAAATTTTTTTATAAATCTTTTATAAATTTATATATTTTTATGATTGAATTTTTGTATGTATGATTAAAATTTATTTCATAATCATTAAACTAACCTAATAAATCTCAATCTAAAATCACTACAATTTAAGTCAAGGTCATTATATTCATGAAATAACTAATGTTTAAAAAAAACATTTTTATTAAAAATTAAAATAATTTGAAAACATTTTTGCAAGGTGTACCTCATTACCTAAGCAAATGTGAATAGAAAAAATATTTCTTAAAAAATTCTATTTGTTAAACATGAGATATATGCTAGGAGAGAGAGAGAGAGAGAGAGAGAGAGAGAGAGAGAAGATATACATAACTGAATTTTTTTTTTAGGGGGGAGGGCCGCCCATGCATGCTAGGTATAATTTGAATCTCTTATTGCTATAATTAATTGTTTATCAAATATCTTAATGGATGCATCATGAACATCAATGAGATTACAATTTTTTAGATGACCACCATATGATCAAAACCTTTTAGATAAACACAATAAAGATTATTCATAGATCAACTCTGATTAAAATTGCTTAGATTTATAGGTACTGGAAGCAATTATTCCATTCATTGATTATTCTCTGGGGACCATTGGAACTTTGGATGTCCCATGATGCTCATTAAAGGCGATGCACAGCTAAAGTTTCAGTGAATAGATGTTGTCAATAAGTGACCAATGTGAAACTTATAAATACCAAATATGAAGGTCTTCATGCTAGAATACAAGAATGACAAAAGGTTACAGAGCATTACAGTAAAAGAAAAAACTCAACTCCTCTCACAGCCATTCAGTTGCCCCAACCAATCATAAAACAACCTTCAAACCCACCCCACCAAAATATTATCAAGTAAGCATGGCTCAAAGTTTTTTTAAATATTTAATGTATATTTCATTCTGTATAACTACATACTATTATGTATTGATATCATATAATAAGCAATAGAACACAAGCAAGGAAGTGCAAAACCACTACAAAACAATGCTTAACACCAGCATTGATGGCATCCCAAAGTTTTTTAAGCTTTCAAATAAACAGGTTGACCTCAACTAGAATCGAACTTTGGTTTGGTTTGATTTGATTGAACTGAAATTGGAATGTTTTCAATTGATCTTGACTGCATTCTAACAAGTTCTGGAATTAGCCAATCCAAGTAGAAAATGATTAAACTTAAATAAGCTCATTATGAACCAGAACTGATAGCAATTTGAACACATATGATCGGCACATCTCCAAGAATTTTTGCAGGTCAAAGCTCGTCATGGAGAAGAGAATGTGCAACAAGATTTTATGATAAACGGCAGTGGCTAACGCACCAACAAAAGGTAGAACATGAAAGTGGAAATGCAAAGTGTGCTCTGAAAGAAGAAACTGCAAAGAAGGGGCTTAGTGAAAGCAGTCAAACATTAACTAAAGGTGGAAAATGGAAGTGTAAATGCTAAGTGGATTCATGATTCGAATCTCCGAAGCTTTCAGACATTGAACAGCTGAAGTTGAACCCAGAACCACATGAGCAAAACAAAAAGAAATTTGATGTGTAGGGATCCTGAAAGATTGTCTTCCACTAAACCTCGAGCAAATCTAGATCAAAGCTTTAGGACTCAGCCCTAAATTCAATTATCAAAACAACATAACCATCTAAGTAGAATTCCATGGACAACTAAGGATGATTCTTCAAGTTCACATGTTGGAAGCATTATCCATTCATTAAATTTCAATGACTTATACTACTTCTGGACCGATATCACCTGAGAAACAAAAGGTTGCACTATCATGATCAACTTAATACATAGAAGCAACTAGTGAGAGTATATATACATTTCAATAGGAAGATAACATAAAGCATATAAAATAGCTCTAGATGAGACCAAAAAAAATGTTGATTAAAAAAACTAAGCTAGAGAGTAGAAATGGTACTTACGTTTTCTTCATCAGCGCCTTCTCGGCATAACGCTTCTTCGCGAACATTTTCCCCTTGATACCAAGCGCCTACAAGCAAATATAAAAAACAACTTAGCAATGCATAAAAACAAAACAAATATTCCCATAATGGAAGAAGAAAATTATAGAACCTTTTGGGCGTAAGCAGCTCTTTCATGGACCTCCCTAGCCTCCTTCTTTCTCTTCCGCTCGAAATGATCAAGGCGGTAGCCATGGCGCTTCCGATGAAGCTCAATGTAATCACCTTGAGGCTGTCAAAAGAAATATAATCAGTAAGGAGAAGAAATTGAAATAGGGGAAGAGGATTTTTTCGGGACTACAAAACATAAAGCATAAATATAAGATATCCCTAAGATCTTACCATGGCGATGAAGGAACTAGATTTCCTGTGAGTCCAAGACCGTCGTAAAGCAAAGCACGCCGATGCAGAATGGAGAATAAGCGAGTGTAAGGGGCTGTTTGATATCAGAATTTGAGTAAGATTCGAGCGAGCAATATTCAATTTAAGGGGGTGTTTGGTATCCGATTTATTTCGAGTTTTTAGTAGGATTTACGGTAAATTCAGCCAAACGCAAAAAATGGCCATTTACGGATTTCCCGGATTTGCGGCGTAAATCGGCTAAATCCCGGTAAATCCTAATCCCGCTAGAAGTCGGATTTACGGGATTTGGCCGAAGAAGCGCGCGAAAGGGAGAAAGTTACCTATCAAGAATGTATCTTTACAATGCAATTTATCTACGCTTGAGACTATATCTGTTTCTGAACTTAAGCCCAAACGTGAGTAAGTCATGAAAATGAGAATCAGGTCGAATCTAATATAACCACGTTTTTAGCAAGCAATTATTTTGGTTCAAGATTACTTTCATCTTTTATTTTGTTACTAGGGTTACCATTGAATTGTAAGTTTAAATAAATAAATAATAATAATAATAATAATAATGCTTAATTACTTATTATTTCACGCTATTTACATATCTAATACATAAAATATTAATATTACATGTCAACCAACCACAGAATAAATATGGGTGCATGTAATGAAATATTAGAGTTTATAGCATTGTATAAGTGGTAAGAATGAAATATATGAATCGTATATTCAATATTAAAGTTGTATAAGGATGATAAGCATGTAATATTAATGTTTTGAGTGTTAGATATATAAATAGAATGAAATAAAATGGTATGGATGTAAATCCCTCTTAATAATATTTATTAATTACAACTATGTTAACTTAAGTAATATTGTTTTTAATTTAATTTAAGTAATTAAAATATTATATTTAATCAAACTAATAAATTATTAATAAATGATTTAATAGAATATCAACTTGTCTTATATATGATTTAATTAACTTAATTCTATTTCATATACTTTACTAATTAAGATTATTAATAATTATCAATCTTATAAATTAGATACAAATGCATTAATAAAAATAAGCCACCCTTGAAAATGAATATTAATTAATTTAAAGTATTTATTAAAATAAATTAATTTTATTTATTATGTAATTTGAAAAAAAAATGTAATATATTGTGTTTAATTAACTTAAATAGGAGTTGTATTCTAATTATTATTTAATTAATCTAATTTAACTTGATGTATAGATTATATATAGTAATGTCTCATAATCATATAAATCTTTAAATTTTTGAATCAAGTAACAAAATAGTATATTAGAGTTTGAAATCTCATATAATTAGTCAAGAACAAATGTAATCATGAAGATGAGATGTGTGCATTGTGAATGAGACTCTAGAAGCATCCTATTTAAATTAGACATGTCCATTATAAGATAAATGAAAATTATTATGGATGATCTAAATTAAGAAAATATAAAATTGCATAGAAAAGAAGTTGAGTGGAATGTTTGGTCTCAACTCTCAATAATATATGAGAGATTTATCGTACGGTCTTCAACCAAGTTCTTGTAGTCGGTGGCTTGCATATCACCATTATAACCCTAACAATTTATGTAATATGTTTAAACAAATGCATTGAAAGATGCTAGGATGGGGGAGTAGCTCTATTTGTATGCATTTTATATTTTTCAAATTGTAGGCAGAATATTTTATAAAAACTTTGTGGTATCTCGATTCACTGAAATGGAAGTTGTGGCCAAAACAGCAAGAACCAGTTCCTTATCGATATCAGGATTAGGGTCAATACCGAATGCATTGTGAGATGGGGACAATCACATGTTAGTTTATTTAGAAGCGAGAAAAATAATATTTTTGGATCATCCTTCAATTCTAGAATGAGAGGAGAAAAAAGGAGCCAATGATATTAACCAAATTGATGATTGGAATATTGAGATTAATGGCAATAGTGAATGAGGGGAGGGGGAAATGGAAGATCATAATGATACAATTTTGGTATAGCTTTGGAATTGGTTGAAAGTTCGTTGATTTTGGACAATTGGTAGCAAATGAGAAAATATGTCACATGTAGTTCAAGGGGAGGTTCCTCATTCATATAACGTTGATTGTCCTTCCCTTTCATAATTAAGACGATGAAATATGAAAGAACATAACAAGTAGAAAGCTGGACACTGGTCATGGAAAAAGTCAATCTACAATATTTGATAGTTAATGAATTAGCAATAAAAGAAATACTAATCTTATTAATAAAGTTGAGTATTTTAAATTAAGACCTAAAATAGATTCATGCAGTCAACCCCACGTAGTGGAACAAATGACCAACATCTAAGGGTGAGATTAAGTTATTTGATTCTAATGGGAATCTCCTTATATTCTTCTTAGACTTGCACAAATCTAAGGGGTCCATTTTTTAAAAAAATGGAGGGTCTTCCATTTATAAGCCAATGACCTAAATTGTTTATCATTTACAAGCATTCACTTCAAGTAAACTAGAAAAAAAAAATTTGTCGACAACACAGAATTTTAAAGGTACATTTTAGCATCCACATTTTATGCATAGCTTGACATAAGTTGCTATAAAAAGCCTCCCGCTAATTGCGTAGTCAACTAAGGCAAAGCTCCAACACTGCTTTTCTTTATCTATTTCTTCATTTGATATGGTGAGATTCTTTTCTTAGCATGAGACATACCTCAGAGAGAAGCTCGAGGAGTTAGGCACCTACACTGCTAATAGCCCTTTGTAGTTCAATTATGAGTTTGATCGACTATTAACTTTCCATGCTTCAAGAGGAGACAAAGAAAGGAGATGAGGAACACTCCATAACATACATGAAAACCCTAAAGAGATCCAATTGAGGTAGAATAGGATAGGGATGCCTAAACAGCTGGCTAATAGGCAGAAAGAACATGAGAGAAGAGTTACCATTAATGAAAATCTTTGCAAATGGAACATTTATAAAAGATGATCTCATTTATAATTTAAATTAGTTTTTATTTAAATGAGAGTTTAAATATAAAAAAATCTTAATTTTATAAATAATATACATATGTAGCCTTCCCATGAATTTAATATTTGGTTTGATAGTGAGGGTTCCTATTTAATTTATAATATACTTATTTAATTCCACTCTCTCACAACAAGAAAATCTATTTTTAGAAAAAAAAATTTGGGCCTTTTCAAGCTTTCCTAATAGCCTTTAAAAGAAAACCCTCGTCGCACTTATATAGGCTCCCGCGCGCTTTGCGCTGCCCAACCCATCTTCTCCGATACCCAAATCTCCCGAACCCTAACCCTCTCTCCCTCCCGCGTCCGATTCAAAACATATTCAAAACCTCGATTACTTTCAGGGCTTCAGGGATCTTCCATGCCCCCATAGCCCAGTCCATGCTAAGCTTCCGCCACCGACGATCTGGATACCAAGATGGGTGCACTCACCGATCAACGAAAGCGCAGCTCCGCTGACCTGCGCCTTCCCATCTCTTCCGCTTCTCCAAAGAAACCCCGTCTTATTCCGCCCTCGTCGTCCCCTATTTCATCCAATATCCCGCAGCCTACTCCCTTTCGCCGCCTAGTTCACGCACCACAACGCATTATCCGCGCCTTTGGTCTCGGATCCTCGTCAACCAGGAAATGGAAGCCCTCAAGCATAGCGGAGATGGGGAATTTCTTTTCTCAACTCAGTGGAAAGAAGCAGGATGAGATGTTTGCACTGGAAGAGTACAAAAAGCTGGTGGAGGAACAATCTGGCTTTCCTGGCGATGAGGTTGGTAAGGTGAGCTCGCTTCAGCCAAAATCTCCGGAATTGTCAACAAGAAATGAAACGGAGATATTGGATGGTTCAGATGCCTTAAGCCAAAAGGTGGAGGATGGAGGAATGTTAACAATAAATGAAGCGGATATTTTGGATGGTTCGGATGTTGTTAGTGAAAAGGTGGAGGATGGAAGAAATATGGCGTTAGAGTTGGTGCACAAGAGGGAGGAGAGGATCTTGGTGAAGAAGGAACCTCTGTACAAGGAGTTGTATGAGAAGGCTAAGAAGCATGATACCAGATTAAATAGCTTGAACTTTGAAGTGGAAGTGTTGTATAAGAAGGTCATTGGGTTCCGTATTGAGGCGGAGTTGCTGTGGAAAAGGGAAGAGAAACCAAAAGAGGTAACTTTTGTTCTTTTTGCTGGACGCACTTTATCGGCGCATATTTTATTTGTCACTTATGCCTTTGGTTGCCATCCTTTTGATAAGTATTAGATGACATTGCATCAATATAGCCTTCTCATCCAACTCTTTGTGCTCAGCTTTATGATGGATAAGTGCTTAATAAAATTAAACAAAAAAATATTGTTATAGATTTGGATTGTGTTAGTTTCCAGTGTTGATTATGGTCATGAACTACTCCGATAACAAACCCTCTGCATCACATTTTAAATTCTCACTAACCTCTCCTGCTTTCGAATTTTGATTATTGCTCCCTTCTTAATAATATTGCCCCCGCCTGCACTTGAATTCCCAGCCTTGTCCATCTCACCTAATTGACTTGTTAACCGCCTGGCTTCATAATCTATTGTGATTTTTAGCAGCCTTCCTACTGCTCTGTTCATTTTGGCTGATTTTTGATGCTAACTAAAAGTCTAAAACATATATGAATAAGCATATAGTTTTGGAAAAAGAAACACTTTCTTAGTTCTTACTAGTTTGGCCAAATTTTAACTAAAATAACTAAGTTTAGTATAGTACTTAGTTGAGTCGTTTTATTGTATTGTCTGTTAAATTTGTGGTCGGTCCAACACAATCCCGTGCTGACTTAATTTGTGCATGCTAACAAAGTATTGCAACAATTTAAACTTAAATTTGTTTATATACTTTCCTACTTATTAGTTTCCATTTTACCACGTTTCACCCCAATGATTTATTTGAAGTCATTTTTGTTTGTAAAAGTAGCATGAGCTTTTATATTTATTCATGTTCACTTGTTTTCAAGCTTTGGTTTCTAAAAATATGCCTCAAGAAAATCTTCTAATCCACGCCCACCGTACTTGGGCCCGGAGCATTTATTGTGAACTATTGTCCTTACATGCCTTGTTTTTGTACAATGCAAATGGATTGAAAAGCGGTTGTTTTCTTAAGTGGTAACGCTGATTCCATGGAACTTATAGAATTAATGTGAGGTGTCTGAAATTTATAAAAAAGATGGTTGATTAGCAATATGGGAATGCAGTTCCTATCATGTTAATATTGAGTCGTAATTACTAATTAATTCTTTTAGTCATGTTGTTTCATGTCAATATATTCAGATTTTCTTTTGATATGACCTTATTTTATTTTGAATTGATATACTACTTGTAGTTAATGTTAAGAACATTGCATAATGGTTATCTGCTAGATTGGATTTGATAGGTTTTATAATTTTAGGACAGGTTAGTGGCGGCCAACCATTCCTTTGTGATTGTTATATTGCTCTCTTCCATGTGTTTGAGACTGGCTTTTGATTAATAGAGGTCATAGATCTCATCCCAAATTGTAGTTTCATGGATGGTCAATATTGGAGACTTTGGAGTTGATAAAGTATATTACTTGTGCGGCATGATAAATTCACTCTTATGCTAAATTTGATGTTTGAATATAAGATTTCCCCATATAAATGAGGAAAAAAATGAATGTTTGAGTGGATATAGTGGAAACATAAGTGATGAAAGAGAATGTGAAGTCGTACTTAAACTCAACAAAAAATTATAAAAATTTTGGCGACTCACTCACCCAATAGAAGAAAGGAAACACTCACTCAAGAATATCAGCTTCTAAAGGCGAGATAAAACCGTTACTATTTATAATTTCCAAAGAATCAATTATATTAGCCCTTGTAACCGTTGGAACCGTTGGAAAGCGCATTATATGTCTTAGTCTTACTATTGGTTCACTGGCTTCATCAAAAACCATGAAGCTTCTAGTGATATAGGGACTTGTTAATGTCATTGCTTATGAAAATAGCCATATGCTTGTTCTGTGATTATTTATAACATGATTTGATATTGTTTTGTAGGCGCTTAACAAATATGACTGCCATCAAATCTTAACAGACACTTTCATGTAGGGTGATGCTGTGGAACATAATATCTATGCAGTAATTAGATTTTATTGAGTGAAATTTTTTTATGGACAAATATCTAAACTGTTATAAATGAGCCAATTAAATTTGTTCTTCTGGTTATTATTAGAGTTCTTTACGCCTAAACTTTAGCATTAAAGTCTGTTTTAATGATAACTTTTTCAGAAAATTGAGGAACTTTTTTACCCTCTCACGGCTGAAGAAGAGGAAGAGATCTCTATTGCTCTGTTTAGTGGCAACAGGTGTGATGCTATAATCCCATGTGATTTATGACATAATACTCCTGCTTATACTCAGCGCTAAGTATAGTTTTGTGAATACTGCCTATGTTATCCTTGCAGCCATAAAGTTTTAGTAGCGCATGAATCCTCTAACATTCAGATTACGAGAGAGGTCTTGCAATGCTTGAGACCGGGTGCTTGGTTGAATGATGAGGTGTTTATTCTTGGTTTATGTTTATTTTTTGTATTATAAATTTTTATCTTAGAAATGAAAATATGTCTGGAAAGAGCTGAAATCATCTCTTATTGCATGCTTCTTCTGGCAGGTCATTAATCTGTACTTTGAGCTATTGAAGGAGAGGGAAAAAAGGGAGCCCAAAAAGTTTTTGAAATGTCATTTCTTTAACACCTTTTTCTATAAAAAGGTTAGTCCATCTTTCCTTGTCATTTTTTACTTTGCTCGTGTAGATATATTTATTTTTCAGCTTGGCTATATTGCATACCTAAAAGGCTTTTGTATTCATTTTATGATATCTCTGTGATTGGTTGACCATAAAATTGTGCATTTGGATTTGTGTTTTTTGATATATAGAAGTTACCAATCGAAGGGCAGCCACTTTATGATTTTTATTATGCTCTTTTGATTTGCTATGTATTGATTTAACATAGGGGTGTAAGGAGCAGCCGGCTCCGGGCTGGCTCGAGCTCGACTCGTTTATGAGCTCGTGAGCCGAGCTCACGAGTCGAGCTCGAGTTCGAGTTCGAGTTTGTGTTGTCCGGCTCGTGAGCTCACGAAGCCGACTCGTTAATTATTTATTAATTAAAAAATATATATAATATGTTTTATAATATATTAAAATATTTTAAAATAAATGTTAATGAATAATTAAAATAATATATATAACTTATTATAATATATGTTGGAAGTTGGGACTCACATAATTGCTTGGGAGTTGGGATGGCATCATTGATTTTTTTGGGATAATGAGCTTTGCTTTAATTAAAATAATATATATAATATATTATAATGTATGTTAAATGGACCTGATGATATTCCAATAGAGGTGTGGAAATGCTTAGGAGATGAAGGAATTTCTTGGCTTACTAAACTTTTTAATACTATTTTGAAGACTAAAAAGATGCCAGATGAGTGGAGAATGAGTGTGTTAATTCCTATTTTTAAGAATAAAGGTGATGTTCAAGATTGTGCGAATTATAGAGGTATTAAGTTAATGTGTCATACTTTAAAACTATGGGAGCGAGTTTTGGAGCATAGGTTGCGGCGTGATACTAATGTTTCTCAAAATCAATTTGGATTCATGCCGGGTAGGTCGACTATGGAAGTCATACATTTATTAAGAGGTTTGATGGAGAAATATAGAGAAAATAAGGAGGATCTACATATGATATTTATTGATTTATAAAAAGCATATGATAAAGTTCCAAGAGAAGTGCTATGGAGAGTTCTTGAAAATAAAGGAGTTAATAATGCTTATATTCAAATCATTAAAGATATGTATGCAGGAGCTATTACTTGTGTTCAAACACAAGGTGGTTTGACCAAGTATTTCCCTATTTCGGTTGGGTTACATCAAGGATCAGCCTTAAGCCCATATCTTTTTGCTTTAGTCATGGATGTTCTCACTAGACATTTGCAAGATGATGTACCTTGGTGTATGCTTTTTGCTGATGATATTCTTCTTGTTGATAAGACTAGAGAGGGAGTTGAAGGTAAACTTGAATTATGGAGGTCAACCTTAGAGTCTAAAGGTTTTCGCTTGAGTAGATCTAAAACGGAATATATGGAGTGTAATTTTAGCAGTAATAGTCCTAGTGAGGGGATTGTGACTTTGGGCGATCAAGTCATTAATTAGAGTACACGTTTTAGGTATCTTGGATCTATTGTTCAGAGTGATGGTGAAATAGATGGGGATATTATCAGCAGAATTCAAGTTGGATGGTTGAAGTGGCGGAATGCATCGGGCTTGTTATGTGATAGAAATGTACCCCTCAAACTTAAGGGAAATTTCTATAAGATGGTAGTGAGGCCTGCAATGCTTTATGGTGCCGAATGTTGGCCATTAAAAGAGAAGCATAATACTAAGTTACGTGTGGCAGAGATGAGGATGCTCAGGTGATGAGTGGCTTTACCCTTAGAGATAGGATACGAAATGAGCATATACGTGAAAAGGTTGGAGTAGCTCCAGTAGAAGATAAGATTAGAGAGAGTCGCCTTAGATGGTTTGGTCACATAAAAAGGTGGCCTTCCGATGACCCGGTTAGGAGAGTAGAGGTATTAGATTTGACTTGTGTTAAGAAGGGTAGGGGTAGACCTAAAAAGACTTGGTTAGAAAATATTAGGAATGACCTTTATTAGATTTAAATGAGAATTTGACTTTTAATAGGACACAATGGAGAAAAAGGATTCATGTAGCCGATCCCACGTAGTGGGATAAAGGCTTGATGTTGTTGTTGTTGTTGTTGATTAAATAATATGTCATTATTTTGCACCGATGTTTAATTATATTCTTTTGGGTAGTTTCATATGTAGCATTCAAATATTGCCTCTTTATAAAACAAGCACTCTACTTTTTTAATTTTCGAAGTTCTCTTTATTGGGACATTTAGGCCAATTAAGACAAACTCACACACACATCGCATGCACAAAGACTCAAACCAAAGACCTCTTAGGTTGTAGCATAAGCTCTCAACCAACAGGCCAAGGTGAGTTGTGTATTTTCGAAGTTCTCACTAAAATATTGAAATTCACAACAAAAATCTCAACCTTTTTTTTCCGCTAGTTTCAACTTCTCAATAATTTGATCGTAGTACACATAAATGCATGAATTCAGTAGTTTAAAACAAATGACCTGAAGGTTAGTTTTGTAAATAAGAAATTCAATGTCATACTCATAAATATCCCCTATTTTGAATTTCTATTTAATCCGGTGATATATTTGTTCTAGGAGCTTCATTTTTTGTGAGGCATACTATCTAGTTTCACTGTAGAGAAAGATTTTATTTGTCAAACTCTCTCATTGAAAGGGAGGTTTCGAATGCGCTGCATTTTTTTAAGTACCAGTTTTGTCATGATATTCTTTCATATATAGGGCAAAAATTACATTTCATACGGCCCTGTTCATTCCTTTTGGCCAGAGATTTTGGCCAAAGTGCCAGTCCTCTGATCCTCTCTAGCTTAAAAGGTATTTCCAAAAGATGGTGATATTGTTCGTGTTGCTTCTTTATCAGTCTTGTTTTGGCACGTTAAATTTTTTTCTCTTTTGGGAATCATTATTTTTTTTAACATGAAAAAAGCTTGCAAATAAATTTGCATGAAATAAGATTTAACATATAATGCAATACTCAATCAGAACAAATGAAAAATGTTAATTCATAAAGTTGTTAAGTGATTATCATGGTTATATAAAACTTTGCATTTTATTTTCTGTTACAATTAATTTGTTGTTATTGTACTTGATCATTACTATTCCTTTTTTTAGTGGGTGTGGGTGAATATGTGGCATAACCTGGAGCTGTTGCTGTTGTGTTATCTTTACTGTTTGTACATATTCCTTCATTGTATGCAATTTTTAGATTTGTGATTAGGTGATTTCTGCTTGAGTTTGATTTTTTTCCTAATAATTATTGATTGCTGTTTAGCTGACCAGTGAGAAGCATGGCTATGATTTCAAGGCTGTGAAAAGATGGACTACGCAAAGGAAGTTGGGTTATGCTCTCATTGAGTGTGACAAGGTGAACATACTTACCTTGCTCATGATTGAATGCTTACTTTTACATGTCTAAGCCCCTTTTTAAATCTATTTTGCAGATTTTTGTACCCATACACAAAGAAATTCATTGGTGTTTGGCAGTTATTAATGTTAAGGATGGATCTTTTCAGTATCTTGACTCGTTGGGTGGCTTGGATAATCATGTGCTGAAAATGCTGGTAACTTACAATGATTTTTATGCTTCCAATACTAGTGCAAATCTCCATGGAGTGTCTTTGCTTTGTTTCAGATATTCGAAATGTTTCATAACCTTTTATACTACGTGCTGGTATTGCAGATATTTTTTAGATAGTACTTTCTATCAGTGTTATTGAAAACTCAATCTGTTAGGCCTTAGCTTGCACTGGTCGTAACGGGCTGGGTTTGTAATATAAGTAGATATTCAAGTATCTATATACATAAAATCTGGAATTTTGTTAGGCCAAGGTGCCAACTGAAGGTGTTAGGAGAATGATAGGAAATACTTGAGTTCACAAGCAAACCTATCACTAATCGGTGAAAACAGCGAGAATAATGCAACAATCTGGTTGAAATCAGCCCCAAAACGATGGATTGCAATAATAGAATCAAAGCCAAATAAACATGAAAACAAGATATAAGTGATCCTCAATTCGAGAGGAGGATCGTCTCTCCCAAATCTCTAGACAAGGTAGTCTAGAGCCCAAGACGCCAAGGAATTCAAGAGAAATAAAATCAAGCATATCCCTAACACTATTTAGTACATAAACTTTCCAAATCAAATTTCCCTCCAAAGTCCTAGCTGCCCCCTCCTTTTCTAATTTGAACTCAATTGGAATAGTGGGACTCAATATTGTGGGCGGCAGTATAGAGGAGGTGGGACTAGCCCGCCTCCTATAAACTAAAACCGGCTCATCCTGATTGGGCCGGTTCAGGAGGAACCGGCCTATCAGAGAAGAGTTGGCTTATCACATGACATCATTTCTATAATGGAAATGTGCCATGAATCGGAAGTGATTATGATTGGAGGTTTCAAAATTGGGAATTGGGATGCTAATCTTTTTTTTAGGTAAATGATCAGTTAAGTCCTTCAGAAAATCAGATTTGGCATGTTTGGTTCAACCTGAACATGGCGGAGCATTTTTGAGTTTGGCAGCTATCTTACTAGAACATGTCTTGCGAGCTAAATCTATTTACTCAACACTGTTTGGATCGGATTCATGTTCTGTTTGAATTGGCACCTTTAATTTTTATATTTTTTTCAGCAGGGATCTTATGTCAATGTACTTGACAAGTAGAAGGTTGATAGGAAACACTTGAAGTTATCAAGAATCCCTATCAATCTTTGATAAAAAAAAAAAAACTTTCTTCCAAACTCCGATGAAAGCCCGGGAAAATAGTAATTTTATTGCAAGGATCAAATAAAACGGAAGAAAAAATAACAATTTACAGCTGATCCTCAATTCGAGAGGAGGATCTATCTCTCTCAAATATCTAGATGCCGCTAGAGTCCAAAAACCTAAGCGATCTCAAATTTCAGCCAAATTCAAGATGCTCTTAACCCTAGGAAAACAAACTATTTAATGCATACAATCAAAAAGGAAATCTCTAAACAGTCTCTACATTTCCCTCGTAACTCCCTTCAAAAACCTTCCTAAATAGCTCTGCGGTGCCTGGGTGGTCGGATCGGCGTACAAGAGGCGGAACTCCGCCTATTTTGCACGAGCCGGTCCCGTAGTGGGACCGGCTGGACCTGTCCAATGGACCAGTCTAACAAAAGTTAAAAGTATATTTTCTTGGCTAGTCTGTGTTGGAAACTAAAAAATATTTTGCTTTGTTGATCATAGTATATTTTTGTTCTTAATTGAATATTGATTGCTGTTGATTTTCTTGCTCGTCTTGGAGATTTCTGCACTCACAATTTTGATATTACTAGTTACATATTTTTAAAATATTTACTAAGTGGCTACCTTGATGCAGATTCTGTTATATTTTTTGATTTTTTTAATATTTTATGTAAGATATGATGTCATTCATCTTTGGAATTTGTTTTTGGTTTGTTTTCAAATGCAGGCAAGATATTTGAAGGATGAAGTAAGGGACAAGAGTGGCAAAGAAATTGACACGCTATCCTGGAAGAAGGAATTTGTAGATGAACTTCCTTTACAGAAGAATGGGTATGATGGCTATGTCATTACCATAATATAATTGATGATATTTTTTCCATGACATTTGGTCAACCTCATGCATCCAGAATCCTGCTCTAGGGAAGCTTATTTTAAAATTTTGAGTTTTTGTGCGGTCCGGTGAAATCTCTTTTTTTTTGCTTCAGGACCAAAAAATTAGCTAGTAATCATCCTTTTTTTTTAATTTTTTTCTTGTTATTCCTGAATTTCATTTCTGAAAATTTGATAGCCTTTCATTCTCTTGTTAGAAAAGTCCAAAGATTTCATTTTACATGATTGTCATTGAATTAGTAGGTGTTTGAGAGGAAATACTTGAATATATCAAGTAAACCCTAACGAAGATAGAGAAAAGCAAACGATTCCCACAACATCTGAAGGAAAACTCTCTAACAGTAATTTTATTGCAAAAGGGAGAACTAATGGAAGTAACGAAAACAAAGATACAATTGATCCTCAATTCGAGGGGAGGATCGTTCTCTCCCAATCTCTAGATAGCTCTAGAGCCCAAGACACCAAGAAGAAACTCTCAAGAGAACAATAATCAAGCATAACCCTAACTCTAATCTCCCCCTCATACTTAAGGCATACCGTTACAACAAGAAGCAAAATGACCTAATAGCCCCTTCCGCTCCCTCCTTTGGCTCCTAAATTTGCTGATATATATATATATATATATATATATATATATATATATATAATTTTTTTTCTCCTTTAATTCAAGTAAATTGACTGATAGAGATAACATGTCTACAAGTCATTTTAAATCTGACGAGAAAGAGAACCTCGCTATCTGCTTAAAATTTTTCTTGCTAATCTAAAATTAACTCTCCCAATATTTTTAACAGGTGGGATTGTGGAATGTTTATGCTCAAATATGCGGATTTCTACAGCAGAGGTTTGAAGTTGCGCTTCAGTCAGGTGTGTATATCATCATTTATTGCTTCAGACTTCAAACTTTCTTTCCTTAAAATAATTTAAACAATTTCTATCCAAATTACCTTTAGATCTTTCCTCTTTCCTAATTCTCAGACTACTTTTCTTATATTCTGGCTTCCTTAAACTGAAAAGTTATTACGTCCGGATAAAAAATCAGAAATCCGGACAAATACCGAGCAATACCGAGTGCTCGGTACCGAGCACCCATTGGTCTTCGGACGTGTTCGGTATCCGGACACAATAATTACTCCCTTAAACTCTTTTCTTTTCCCCCTTAAATAATCAAAAGGACTTATCATTTTACAGGAACACATGGCTTATTTCAGAAAGAGGACAGCTTTGGACATACTTAGATTGAAAGCTGGATGAGATTGGTCAGATCAATTAATGGCTTCCCTTTGTTTTTCTGCCTAATGCCTAATGGATGCTTACAGATTGAGGATCCAAGTGGAGAATATATCCTTCCAGATTCCATGATTTGGTTCCAGAAAGCCTCAATGGAGATTCCTCACTTGATTTAGTATTTGCAGGCAAGGTACTTTTTTTTAAAAAAAATTGATATTTTCCTGTTTTACACACTGTATGTTCTTGGTTAATAGATCAAATTTGGATCAATATTCTGATTCAAATTTGGTCAAAATGAGATTTAGTTTAAGAGTGTAATACATATTTTGATTGAAAGAAAATACAGTTCTTTTCTGCCACATTACAGAGGCTGCGCTTCAATTTATTTTTCAGTTTTTTTTTTCTAATTTCGTTTTGTTTTTATAATGCTTTCGAGCTTATTATAGATCATCATACATTGACTAAATTTATTCAAAATGATTTTTATAATTATTAAATTTGCTTTAAGATTAGTGTAATCTTATATATATTTTCAATACTAAGTTAGAATGGTGATACGCAAGCCACTGACTACAAGAACTTGGTTGAAGACCGTACGATAAATTTCTAATATATTATTGAGAGTTGAGACCAAAAATTCCACTCAAAGTTGTTTTCTATACAATTCAATATTTTCTCAATTGAGAACATCAATGAAAATGTTCATTTATCCTATAGTTGGACATTTCTAGTTTAACTAGGAAGCTTCTAGAGTCTCATTCACAATGCTCACATCTCGGCTTCGTTTGGGACGACTTTCTTACTACTTCTTTTAAACCAATTTTTTATTACAAAAAAATTACTTTAAGAAATAACAAGAAAGCCGTCCCAAACGTCTCATCTCCCAATTTTTTATTACAAAAAAACTACTTTAATATACTATTTTGTTACTTGATTCAAAATATAAATATTTATATGATTATGAGATAGTATTATATATAATCAATACATCAACTTCAATTAGATTATTTAAATAATAATTATAATAAAACTCCTATTTAAGTTAATTAAACACAATATAGTACATTTTTTTTCAAATTGCATAATAAATAAAATTAATTTATTTTAATAAATATTTTAAAGTAATTAATATTCATTCACAAGGGTGACTTATTTTTATTAATGTATTTGTATCTAATTTATAAGATTGATAATTATTAATAATCTTAATTAGTAAAGTATATGAAATAGAATTAAGTTAATTAAATCATATATAATACAAGTTGATATTCTATTAAATCATTTATTAATAATTTATTAGTTTGATTAAATATAATATTTTAATTACTTAAATTAAATTAAAAACAATATTACTTAAGTTAACATAGTTGTAATTAATAAATATTATTAAGAGGGATTTACATCCATACCATTTTATTTCATTCTATTTATATATCTAACACTCAAAACATTAATATTACATGCTTATCATCCTTATACAACTTTAATATTGAATATACGATTCATATATTTCATTCTTACCACTTATACAATGCTATAAACTCTAATATTTCATTACATGCACCCATATTTATTCTGTGGTTGGTTGACATGTAATATTAATATTTTATGTATTAGATATGTAAATAGCGTGAAATAATAAGTAATTAAGCATTATTATTATTATTATTATTATTTATTTATTTAAACTTACAATTCAATGGTAACCCTAGTAACAAAATAAAAGATGAAAGTAATCTTGAACCAAAATAATTGCTTGCTAAAAACGTGGTTATATTAGATTCGACCTGATTCTCATTTTCATGACTTACTCACGTTTGGGCTTAAGTTCAGAAACAGATATAGTCTCAAGCGTAGATAAATTGCATTGTAAAGATACATTCTTGATTTGGTAATATTCTTCTAAAACTAAGTTAGCATTAGAAGGGTTAAAAATTTCATGGATTGTAAAATTCTAAATAAGATGAGTTTTGACTTGAGTTTGTGGATGCTGTTGCTTGTGCGTGTGGATCATAAGCAGATTTTGTTATTTTAAAGGGATGGATCAATAGAAATAACAAGAGGTTACTTAAGATGTAATTCAATCTTTATATATTTAGAGTAAGTCATATTTATTGTCTTGTGATAATAAGTACTTATTTTCTATCTAATGTTTTTCTTAAGACCGTTAATGAATATTGGTGCAATAGTTCATGATTTTTCAAGCAAACACATTTCAAATGACCTTTCAAACTTATTAAATTACTTCTCCACACTTAAGAGTTTTTGCTAAGGTTTAGAAGTTTTTCAATTGATTGCATATAGTGTTGTGGTGACAGATATGACTGCTTAAGTTTGTAATTCATCTTAGCTCATATAGTAATAGGATTATCTTCATTCTGAGTCTTTTTCCAAAATATTTATGCACAATTACCAACTTAGCGTAAACAATTCTAATACAACTTTCATCAATCATGTGGTTCTTATTGAATACATTATCAAAATAAGCTAACAGTCCAAAATACTATTAGAATTTTGCTGTCTATTAAAATTGGAGACAAAAGTGATTTCAATGTAGACTTTTATCAAATTTTAAATCATGGCAATTCTTATATTTCCTATATTTTGGAATGGATTGAATACGATCTTCACGTCTTTCAAAATTTTTAGTAAACTCACATTAATGGTGGTAAATCTTTTATTAGATGTATCCATAATTATGATAATATTATAATATGATGATATTATAATTCTAGCTATACAACAACAATGCCACCACCAGGAACAATAACATTAAGCCTTTATCCCACTACATGGGGTCATAATGTTGTAATGAAAATATATGTAGGTATATTATATTATATAACTAATAAAATATGCTAACTTTAAATTTTATGTTATGTTGCTGACAATGGAATGTAAAAACTAGCAATTAAGTTCATATGAGTGTCAACATTATGTTAAAATCAAGGGGTTTTTACATACATAATACATAAAATTACTGTTTTTACATACCTAACTAAACTATATTGTTTACTTATATATCACCTAAATAACATTCTTCTCATTTGAAATACTACTCCGTTACATTCCATCAAAACCCCACCCCAACCCCTCTGAGCCCGATGTTTTTCTCCCGTGAAAGCTTCTCTGATGACCCCTGCCTTTCTCTACTCCTCCATCTCGTGCGAACCACACCGAGGAGGCCTCCCCTCGCCTCTTGTTCTCTCGATGCTCACGCTTCTCCACTCTCCTCTCGATACTCTTGCTCTCATATATGTCTGGCCACCTCAAGTCAAACCCAACGCCTAGCTTGACCTCTCAAACTGGTTATCTCTCTTAACTCTCACTTCCTCCACCTATTTCTTCATAATCTTCTTCTTCTTTATGATGGTAAACTTGAATTATGGAGTTGAAGGTAAACTTGAATTATGAAGGTCAACCTTAGAGTCTAAAGGTTTTCGTTTGAGTAGATCTAAAACCGAATATATGGAGTATAATTTTATTAGTAATATATCTAGTGGAGGGATTGTGACTTTGGGCGATCAAGTCATTAATAAGAGTACACATTTTAGATATCTTGGATCTATTGTTCAGAGTGATGGTGAAATAGATGGGGATATTATTAGTAGATTTCAAGTTGGATGGTTGAAGTAGAGGAATGCATCGGGCTTCTTGTATGATGGAAAATTATCCCTCAAACTTAAGAGAAAATTCTATAAGATGGTGGTGAGACCTGCAATATTTTATAGTGCAGAATGTTGGCCATTAAAAAAGAAACATAATATTAAGTTAAGTGTTACAAATATAAGGATGCGTAGGTGGATGAGTGGCTTTACTCTTGGAGATAGGATTTGAAACGAGCAGATACGTGAAAGGGAGAGTAACTCCAATGGAAGGTAAGAATAGAAAGAGACATCTTAGATGGTTTGGTCACATAGAACGATAATTTTTTGATGACCCACTTAGGAGAGTAGATGTATTAGATTTGGCTTATGTTAAGAAAAGTAGAGGTAGATCTAAAAAGACTTGTTAAAAAATATTAAAAATGATATTTCTTTATTAGATTTAAATGAGAATTTGACTCTTAACAAGACACAATGGAGAAAAAAGATTCATGTAGCCAATCCCACATAATGGGATAAAGGCTTGAAGTTATTGTTGTTTTTATATTATTGACTGAGTTTTATGTAATTTTGGAATTGGCTGACTAAATATTATGCTTCCATTGAATACTGGAAGGAGAGACTCATTTGATTTTCCGAATGATTGGACATTTTACTTTTAATGTGAGAAAGAAATAATGTCATACTCCGTTAGGTTGAATAAGTGAAGAAAGATTGGTGAATTAATACGATTGGCTAAATTTGAATCAATCAAAGAAATAATTGGTGAGAAAAGAAGTATTCCTATAGTGAATGATTTTTTTTTTTTTTTTGAATAAGCCAGCTTGCTGGTCTGCCAATAAAAAAGGAGATTTACAACAAATGTTCAGCTTGAAGTAATAAGAATTGTTAAAACACCTTATAGAATGGTTAATAAGGAGTTGCAGGAGTTGAAGAGTCAATTTCAGAGTTGATTGAGAAGGGGTTCATCAAACCCATCTGGCCTTGTCATGTCCAATGCAGAGTTAAAAGCCCATATGGCCTTGTCAGTAACTCTTGTGTGGATCATTCAAATTGGTTAAATGTGTCTGATGGCGATATGATGTTGATGAGAATACAAATGAGTTTCAAGATCCACAAGATAGGTATAATTTCATGGCAAGTCGAATAGTTAATCATGCTTTTTCTAGTGGTGTTAGAAAAAGATCTAAAAGTAAATCTAAGAAAAAATAGTGATTTATGATTTGTTTGGTTTGGCTTTTCTATTGGTTGCTAGACTATGATGAGACAATGCTTCTTAACCCCGGGTTGGCCTTAAGCTGGCAACCTTGGTGGTTAGTGTGGTTATCTCTGTGCCTTTTGGTGTTGCTTATTAAACTTCAGCTGGTTGCTTTATGGCTTATTACCACTAATGGATTGTCGTTTATTTGCTACTCAATGGGTGCAGGATTGTCATACTAAGTCCTTTTGGGTTTAGCATCCTTTGGTTTTTTTTTTTTTTTTTTTTTTGACCTTTTATGCGATGTGTTTTTTGTCATCTAAGCTAGTTGTTTCATAACGTTGGTCTCTTATGTTGTCAGTGTGTGTTTTTGGCTTTGTGTGGTTATTGTACTCTTCCGTTTTGTTGAGTAAAATTTTGGGCTAGTCCCTTTTTCAAAAAAAAAAAAAGAATCATAATCTAAAAATTTCTTAAGACTTTTTAAATAGAAAATATGCGCTCCACAAATAAAAGTCTTATCTTGAATTGTAATTAAAATAAAATAGTTGAAAATTATATTTTTATGATTATATTTAGACTTTGTAAGCTTTTTGTAATCATTAATATTTTAAAGGATCACTTGCTTTGCTATATTTATAAAAACAATTATCGTATTAGACTATAATGCGCTAAATATATCACACCCCTTCATGGCAGTATACCTCATAAATATACCAAGATCAATTTTGAAGAATTTCAAAATAATGCAAAAAAAAACTTTTATCAAACCACATAAAGAAAAATAGATGCGATTGTGAAAAAGTTTAATATGTTTCAAAATATATTTCAAACACAATAAGATCAACCACAAAACTTGGCCATTAGGTTCCACACTGCACCTAAGCATGAACCCATGAATGATTAGTTTAGAAAACTTCCAATGCAATAACATTAACTTGAACAAGACTTCATGTTCCCTATGATCTTTGCACCAAAATAAAAATTGAAGACCCAATTTTTGATGAATTCTATGATCCAAATAAATCCCTAAACTAGTTGATCAAAATGAAGAATTTTTTTAACTAGTATATTATGTATGATTATTAACAGATAAATTTTGCTAAGATAATCCATATTTGTTGACCTCATTCGTATATGAGGTTGACTAAGAAAATTCCAAATCTAAATTAAAAACCAAAATCCAAGACTTCAAACAAAAAATCAATGCCAAAATCTCTTGTCATGTAACTTATTTTAGGATATCTTTCAATCATCTCAAAATCAAATTAAATGATTTTGAAATTATGATTTTTCATTTGCATATTGATTAGACATATCCTTAAGGCCAAGCCTCCAAATTTAAGAGCAATTCAAGCTCTGTAATCCCAAAAACTGAATTGATTCCAAATGTTATAAAATCTTCAAATATTTACAACCTATATCACTAGACTATGCATCTTGTTCAAATTGACATTGGGAACCTCTCCAAACCCTTTGAACATGCTCATGATCATTGTTATGACATGTTAAAAATAAAAAATGAACTTTTGGTGGACCTAGTTGACCATGGGCCCACTTAACCCCAAAGCTCCAAAAGGGACAGTCAAACATTTTCATAAATCTCAGTATGACTTATTCAAAACAACCTTTGGAAACTCTTCCAATGCCTTCCAAACAACATTTGGGATGTGTTAAAACTAAACCTAAGTCTTGGTCAAGTTTGGTTGACTAAATTGCTCTTTAACTACTCAAACATGCATTATCATAGATTTTAAATGCATTAATAATCCATACAACTAAAAATGTACTATTTCAAAATATAACTAAATTACTAGAAATTGTTCAGAGCATTACTTGAAGTGTTAACTATACTACCACATTATTTTTTTGGAACCTAAATTGTTTTTTAATTTTTCAAAATTCCAACATTTTCCAAGTTACTCGGTTAAACTTTTTAGAAAAAAATCTAAGTATTTATAAATGTTGTATCTATAACATACATGAAGTTACACAATGAAAATTTAGCATGTGTAAAGTTATCCAAAAATTTCTCTAATGAAATTATAAATAAAATAAAAAATTCAATAAATTTTCTTTAAAAAAAAATTGAGATATGCAAGATGTAGCCTACCTTAAGCTGAACAATTTTCATAATTGGACTAAAAGTTGAAAATGGATTGGAGTCACCAAAAAATTACTCTCTTTTTAGGATCTCTCTCTCTCTCTCTCTCTCTCTCTAGTTGGTAGCTTCTTAGGGAAGGGAATGGAAATGATTTTGTGAAAAATGATATTTTTAATATAAAATTTCAGCCTAGGGTTGCAGCGCCCAATCGTGGATGCCGCAGCGCTCCCCCTAGGAGCCCACAATGTTGCGGCGCCACCAGCATCATGAATAATTTATGAAACTCCAGAGAGCTCAGTGATGTGGTGCCCTATGAGTGAAAATTTTCAGATTCCACAAATAAGCACATGTACCCTTGGGACCCGCTCTAAAGCATATTCATATATTCACATGTATACAAAATATTCCCAAGTACATACAAATATAGTTCGAATACATGATTAAATAAATTACCTCTTTCAGATCGGATCAATATGATTCTAAATAGATGATTTACTGTATGAAAAACAACTTTATTATTTTCAGAGGATAAAGGATTTGAAATTAAATATAATTTTTTTGGCAAAATAGCTTTTTTTTTTTTCTTTTAATCTTCTTCTATTGAATTATAAAATAGCTTGTTGTTGATCATAATCAATGATATGGTTTTAGCTTTGAGTTATCTAAAATGGTGAATATTGTTGAATTTGAAAATAGCTTATTTCGAGTGAAAAATTTAAATTCCTGCGTAAAAATTCATTTCCACCATAGTATTAAATTAATTATTTTTATCTTTCAAAAATATTAATATTTATTTTTAATTGATTATTAATTTTAATATTCAATGAATTATAATTTAAATAAAAAAGTAGCAATTATAATAGCTCTTGCTCTGTGGCCAAGTGGATATATGGCTGGATTTTCCTTCGAAGGAGTGGGGTTCGAACCTTATACATGTGTCGGCATGCCAGCTTGCACGAGTAGCTCGTTGGAGGGCTGGCAAGCTCAGGTAGAATTCAAACAAAGGCAAAATGAGTTAAAAAAAAAAAATTATGGCCGTAATTTTCACTGGAAATATTTCTGCCAGATTTTTTTGGCGCTGTTTGTTTTCCTATGCATGTTATACCTGCAAAAAAAATTTCATCATAAATTCGTCAGAAATGTGTTATTACAAGTTTACAACAGAAATTTGTCGATTTCCGACAGAAAATGCAGTTAGAAATCAACCATTTTCTATGGTGCATTAACCTTACTTGTAAAATTGTCTATAAAATAGCTAAGAAATTGAGAGAACTTAGTAATAAATACTTGAATCACACCATATGATCTAATGAAAGTATTTTATAAAATAAAAGATGCACCATCTATGTCTTTTATGAAGAATATATGTGAATTTAAGACTTCCTATTTCTAAGGGACTAATAACTCCCTGATCTTGTATATAGTTAATTCTATAACTCTCATGCCTCAATTTCAAGATATAAATAAGGGGTCAAAAAGCAAGCATAATTTACATAACGTTTTGTACTTAAACATATTTTTATAGAAATCTCATATCATCTCACCATAGAATTATTTCATTCTCACACAAATTCTCTCTCTCTCTCTCTCTCTCTCTCTCTCTCTCTCTCTCTCTCTTAATCTAATACTCTCAATAAAATTTAGATATTATTCACAATTAATTTTGAATTCAACAAAACACATAAAGTTAAAGGGCTCAAATCCAATTAATTCTTGAAAAATGAAAAATCTCTCCAAACTAGTAATATTATGACATTAAAGAAAAAAATAAATTATATGAAATCATATACATTGATGTGAATGCTTATATAATCTTGATACGACATCACAAAATTAGCTTGATCGGGCATGAATATCGAGACAAAAGTTAGTTGGAATCTTCAAAAATTAATTTTGGGAGCACCCGAATTCCGATTGCAGTGAGTTTACAGTCAAACTGAGCGTCTCGGAAATACGAACCCAACGACACCAAGATCAACTCAATATGAGCCCAAATGAGTCTGAATCAAGGACCCGAAGCGCTGTTGGAAGGTTCAAACAGCAATTTGAGTTACCAAACAGTCTCCGATTTTAATGAGCTTATACTCGAATCGAGCGGCTCGACTCAACTTAAAACAGATAAAAGTAGATATTAAGGATAATTAGGTACATGATACATGATATGATTATGTACAAATATGATATAAATTTTGCCTAACAATTTTTTTTTTCTAAAGTATACTCATTTAAATTATTTTTTCAAATGTATTTCTTTATTTACATAAATGCCCGTCAATGTTGATCTGACCAATTACCCAATTTTGAACACTCATTATCCACGCACGATACGCTGAAGCCACGTTGAAAGGCCGGGCGTCGACAATTTTGAAGATTCAACCAAAAGATTCGAATATTTCGAAAACACGCCACGGAGTGCTACGGACGGCCAAGATATCTCAAACATCAAATCCAACCGCAACAAACATCTCTGCTCTTCCACCCACATTATTAGCGAATCGTGCGGTCAATACGTGAGCCAGCATATGATCCAACGGATCACAACAAATAGAAATTTCTAGAAGTTCATCTCTTCATCTATAATACTGCCTTCAATCTGTCGGTCCTGTCAAGCTAGGGTTTCATTCTACAATTCCTTTCTGTTTCTGCCTAAATTCTCTCGGCGCGCTCGAATTTTTCTATTGTTTCCGGTGTAGATGGCTGGAAAAGGCGAAGGTCCGGCGATCGGAATTGATCTCGGTACGACGTACTCGTGCGTCGGCGTTTGGCAGCATGATCGGGTGGAGATCATTGCGAACGACCAGGGCAACCGCACCACGCCTTCATACGTCGCATTTACCGACAGCGAGCGTCTAATCGGCGATGCTGCGAAGAATCAGGTTGCCATGAATCCGACAAACACCGTCTTCGGTAAAAATCTCTTCTTTCTTCAGATCCGTTAGAGTTATGATTCCATTTTGAATGTTTGAGCTTGTTTTTGGGTTTTGAGCCTAGATGTATGCGTTTATTTGGGTTTTTAGGATTGTGTTGGCTTGATCTGTTATTTCTTAATTTCTGATTTGTTATGCTGTTTTACCTACCTAGATTACGTCGTTGCTAGGATGCTTCACTATCTGATATCATGAAAGTTAGGCCTTTAAATCTTACGAACCTAGGATTGTAGATCTCGTTGATTCTATTGTCAATAAGTCTTGCTTGTTTCTATTTGCATGTAAATCTGGAAGGCAGATGGATTAAGGTTTCGTTTGGGATACCTTTCTTATTACTTTCTAAAAGCTTTTTAGTATAAAAATTTTTAATTCAAGGAAGCCTAAATCATCTGTTTAGCCTTTTTGGGGTTCTGTTTCCAAATAGTAAATATAAAATCCGATAATGTCTCAGTTCGCTGCCTTAAAATATAGATAAAAACAATCATCAGATTTAATATATTATGAATTAATAACATATTAAATACAATTTACTCATTAATTATAATTTATAATGTGATGGTAAAGGAAAAGAACAAAAATTAACAACAATAGTGAAGACTAAATGCTAGTTTGGTTCAGCTTATACTTTCTTCTACCTCTTCAAACATAGTTGCAACTGCATACCCTTTGGTAGCTTACGCTATTGCAAAACAGCTAGTTTTGGGGAAAACAAGAGAAGAAAGTGTTTTTATGTGTCAGGCCAATCTATTGCCCCATCATTCACGTTTCACTCCACATCCTCTGTGAATTTTTATTTAGGAACAATTTACTTCATCTGTTAAAAGTGAGCTAAAAAGTTAAGACATAACAAAATAATTTCTAGAATCTCCGTGAAAAACTAATCACACTGATTCCATGCTTTATTTTATAAGAAAGTAAAATAAAAAAAGAATAAAATATATATGCATTATTACGTGCAATATTCTTCTTTTTCAAAATAATATGGATGAATAAATAATAAAACAAGCATATGAATACTTATAAACATATAGAGAGAAACTAATTGAAAAAAATATTTAGTTCTTCAAGGCTGCATTTGATTCAAATGCTCTTAGGTTGTGCTTTATGAAATAAAATAACCATTCACACATAATGGATTATCAGTTGTTATGTGGGTTAGCTCATATGTTCATGAAGTTAAAAAGGAGATGTAAAGCAGAATTTTCTAAGAATATTTTCCAATCAGAAACCAAAACTGTTTTTGAAATGTTAAATAGGAGAAAAGTTGCATAAACAAAAGCATAAGGGCCTGTTTGGCATCATATATATCATGGGATTTAGTTCGGATTTACGCTAAATCCAGCCAAAAGGTTTTTGTGCACGCGTTAAATCCCGGATTTACGGATTTACAGCTTAAATCCCGGATTTACTGCTTAAATCCCTCGGTTCGGCGGATTTATGGGATTTAGCCGAAGAAGCGCGCGAAAGGTAGAAAGTTACCTTCACAGCCAGCGAGCTCCCGTTGTTGCTTCCGATCAAAATGTCATAGCTTCCGATCCGATAGGAAGGGAAAGTTGTCGAAGGAGCGAAGTCGAACAGAGCCGAAAAAGCGACGCCTGCAATCTCTACACCTCCTGCGAAGCAACGAAGCCGAACAGCAACGACGAAAAGAGAAGATGAAAGGCAAACCCTAGACGCCTCTAACTTATTATTGATTAAAATTAATATAACTTAAAATATTAATAATTCAGTAAATTAATTACATAATTAATAATATAATTACTACATAAATTAATTATCTCATTTAACTTAATTGAATAATTAGAAATTAAATATTAATATAATTAGCTATTTAATTAACTTAAATATATATTATTAATATATAATTAATGGTGTAAATTATAATTAATGAGTAAATTGTATTTAATAATATATATTTAAGTTAATTAATAGCATGATATGCATTACACATGGACAAATCCAACAAATAAAATAACTAAGAAGTTAGCAATACAACCACCTTACTACGCACTTTGAAGGAAAAATAATTCTTAGAAGAAGAGAAGGAATAAGATTTTAACTCTATTATGAAAGAAGAACAAGAAACTTTAATTTAAGTAACAAACGAAGAGGCCACATATTTTGAAGAGATCTTGCCATATTCTTGAAATTAGGAAACATACAATACCTCACCTTCACCCTATAGCAGGTCATTTAGGATTTTATGGACCATGGATGATGTGGCGTGTGGAGTGGTGAAATAGGCGTTGAATAGGTTTTGCACTTGGAGATAGAATACAAATTGAGTATATATATGTTAAAAGGTTGGAGTAGCTCCAGTGGTAGATAAGATTAGGGAGAGTCGTCTTTAGATGGTTTGATCACATAAAATGTCGGCCTTTTGATGACCTGGTTAGGAGAGTGGATTTATTAGTCCGGCCCATGTTAAGAAAGCTAGAGGCAGACCTAAAAAGACTTGGTTTAGTAAATATTATAAATGACTTTTTTTTTAATTAGATTCAAATAATAATTTGACTCAAGAAACATGATTCATGTAGCCGATTCCATGTAATAGAAGGCGTTGTTGTTAGTGTACATTAAATCCATATATAGATATTGTTTTATTAGATAAAAGACTTCTTTTCAGTTCATTCAAATAAGAAATTTAACCCACAAATTAAATGCAGTATGAGATAATAGAATAAACTCATATAAATAGTTTTATGTAATATTTGTCACTTGAGCAAAACACCCTAGTACGCTCAAAGGATCTTCTGTTTTTAATATGGAATTGTTCTATATTTATTGAAGGGAAGATGAGGGGTAGAATAGAAAAGATAGTTTTATACTTTTTGCTATCTATGGCACCATTTATCCTTTTCATTTACTTGCTTTATAGTCTTCTGTTAGAGAAATATTGTGATTTACTTTGCCGATGCCCAACTTTGCAGTGACATTTCTCTGACTTTATGCTTTGCATCTCTTACTTGGTTATATATCAAATACATCTTATGCCATATTCCATCTCCCATTTTTCACATCTATTTTTTTCTCTCGATATCATTTTGGTTTATATGAATTTTTTGCACTTCTTATAATAGAGTGGGTGGCGAGTTATCAAAATTTCCTGTTGTTTCTGATCTCTAAGACTAGCGAGGATGTTTAGAGTCATTATCTGTGGCTAGATGTTGGGATTAATGAGGTTTCGGGAAGAAAAAAGATTTAGATCAAGGAGGGACTTGTGAAGGTGTATGTCCTGGCCTTTTGAAACAGAGGAAGAGATGAGGGATTTAAAAAGATATAGAGAGAAGGCATTGACGGCAATCATTTGCCTGAACCTTTTGTAAAAGTAGATCTTATAAAATGAAATGATGGCCTTGCTATAACTTTGGGTGGGTTATTTCCGAGTTAAGTTCCCTGATGTGTTTTTTGTTTTTTATTTTTTCGTCCATTGATTAATTGTAGGATCAGGCTTAAGTCCATATCTTTTTGCTTTAGTCATGGATGTTCTCACTAGACATTTGCAAGAGGATGTATCTTGGTGTATGCTTTTTGCTGATAACTTGTTGATAAGACTAGAGAGGGAGTTGAAGGTAAACTTGAATTATGGAGGTCAACCGTAGAGTCTAAATGTTTTCGCTTGAGTAGATCTAAAACTGAATATATGGCACGTAATTTTAGTAGCAGTAGACTTAGTGAGCGGATTGTGTGTGACTTTGGGCGATCAAGTCATTAATAAAAGTACATGTTTTAGATATCTTGGATCTATTGTTTAGAGTGATGGTGAAATAGATGGGGATATTATTAGAAGAATTCAAGTTGGATGTTTGAAGTGGAGGAATGCATCGGGCTTGTTGTGCGATAGAAAAGTCCTCCTCAAACTTGAGGGAAAATTCTAGAAGATGGTGGTGAGACCTGCAATGCTTTATGGTACTGAATGTTGGCCATTAAAAGAAAAACATAATACTAAGTGTTGTAGAGATGAGGATGCTTAGGTGGTTGAGTGGTTTTACACTTAGAGATATCATACGAAATGCTCATATACGTGAAAAGGTTGGAGTAGCTCCAGTGGAAGATAAGATTGGAGAGAGTCGCCTTAGATGGTTTGGTCACATTATACGGAGGCCTTCCGATGACCCGGTTAGAAAAGTTGAGGAATTAGATTTGACTTATGTTAAGAAAGATAGAGGTAGACCTAAAAAGATTTGGTTAGAAAATATTAGAAATGATATTTCTTTATTAGATATAAATGAGAATTTGGCTTTTTTAATAGGACACAATGACTAAGAAGGATTCATGTAGCCGACCCCACGTAGTGGGACAAAGGCTTAATGTTGTTGTTTTAATTAATTGTAGGTGATATGAAAAACTACACCTCAAGCTATATTGCATTAGAATAACAAAGAAGTATAAAATGAAAGTGGAATGGGAGGGAGCCATCAAAATCTATACTTTTTTCTGGAGAAGCATTTTGACCGTTAATAAGCTATATAAATGGTAAAAAAAAATCTTAGGATTATGAAAGATGGGAGTGAGCTGAACCTTTAAATGAATTAATGCAGTTAGATATACAAAGATTGGGAAATGTAGATTGTAATTAGCTTATTTGATAAATGTTTTAGGATAATCTATAAGAATTCTAGATGGTATTATTTTTAATTTCCTAAGAGTTTATTTCTTCAAACTTCTTCAATGAGAAAATTATAGATTGTCTTATTGTTTATGCAGTGTTTCTTCAATCCAGAATGAATGGCCTTACAGAGCAAAAATATTTATTGACAAAGGAAACAATGGAGGAAGATGATATTGATGATGAAGAAATGGATTCTGGGTCGGGATCTGAAGAGATACCATTGTCGGAACCTTCAAAAGATGCTGTGTACAATAGGGAAGGCCTCCTTGAAAAGCTTGAAGAAATAGCCTGGCCGAAGGATCTCGAATGGATCCATAAACTGACTATCGTTTACGATCAAGCAGAAGAGATCGATGTGAATGACGATCTGACTCGCGAGCTCGCATTCTATAACCAGGCCGTCAATGGCGCCAGAAACGCCTTCGAGAAATTGCAGTCTATGGGCATCCCGTTCCTCCGACCTCCAGATTTCTACGCCGAGATGGTGAAATCAGACAACCATATGCTGAAGATCAAAAGCAGGCTCTTGGTGGAGAAGAAGAAGATGGAGGAGGCCGAGGAGAGGAAGAAGGCGAGGGAGTCGAAGAAGAGAGCGAAGGAGGTACAGGCCCACAAGCTGAAGGAGAAGGCCAAGCGCAAGAAAGAAGAGATCGATTCTGTTAAAAAATGGCGGAAGCAGCGGCAACAGAGCGGTTTTGCAAGAAATAGTAAGGCCGAAGAAATGGATTTTGGAGATGGAGCGAATAGTTTCCAGAGATCGAATAAGAAGAGGCCTGGAGTGACTCCCGGTGATAGATCTGGTGGTTTTAAAGCAAAGGAGAAGAACAAGAGAAGGACCTTCAGGGAAAGCAAGTTCGGCCATGGCGGAAGAAAGGGGATGAAGAAGAAAAATACTGCAGAGACTACCAATGATTTAAGTGTCTTCAACAAGAGTGATCTTAGGGGAAGTAAGAAGAGGAAGAGGTGAGCTATTTTTTTTTTATATATTTCTTTCAATGAATGAATCTTAGGACTCAATTTAAGGCTTTGTTTGGGACGACTTTATTATTGCTTCTAAAAATAGTTTTTTTGCAAAAAATAATTTTTTTTTTACTAAAAAGCTGCTTTAAGAAGCAGTAAGAAAACCGTCCCAAACGAAACCTAATAAATCTTTATAAACTTTTTTGTATTGCTTTCGTATTAGTGTATGTTTTTTTGACTCTCTGTTGAGTTCTTGATGGTTCCAACTTTGAGAAAACTTTTATGTATTGCTATTGTATTGTCACGCAGCTCATCTTAATCTGTTGGTTTAGAATTTTAACTTTCAATTAAGAGATTATGGATTTGAATTAATTATTTTGTGAGGATGTCGAATGTGGTTCGAAGATCAACCAGAATGCGTCACGTTACCCATTGCTCGGTACTGCTTGTTACTATGGCTCCATACCGCTGACATGACGCATTCTGGTTTATCTTTGGGCGGCGTTCTACGCTGACATGACGTATTCTGATTTGAAGATCGCTTATATGATTTATGAGTTTGTCTTAATTGACTTGAATGTCAAAAAAAAAAAAAACACGTTTATGATTGGAGCTATTCATTCTTATATAAAATTGATCTTAAGTAATTCTTTTTAATTAATTTGAGATTAATTTTATGTTGCTATTAAAGCATGAAGAATTAATTTAAATTACTTTTGTATAATTAGAGAATTAAATTAGGATAACATGATATTCTTGATTAAATTGATAATACATGAATAATCTAAGAATTACTTTGAGATTTTTTTGAACTAGACTCCTTAAATTAGTTTCTAATAATGTCTCATAACTATTTTTTTCTATGAAACTTAATAAGATTAAATAAACATTAAAATTTTTGTTTTTAATAAAAAATAATGATATAATCTTGAATTAGAAAAAAATAACAACATTGATTGCACAACAGAGTGGAATTTTTATTGTTTATGTAGATGATCATCAATGCTAAATTTTTAGTTCAATGATCAAAGATTAAATTGAGAAGTATTTTTTATAACTTTTTAAAATAACTTTTTAGTATAAAATTTAATTTTTATACTTTAAAAGTTATTCTAAAAAACAATAAAAAACCGTCTAAGCCTAAATCAAGCCAAGCTGGCTGAATCAATAGCCAAATAATCACTTTGGTCCTTCAATCAAAGAATATAGGTTTAGGCTTCGTTTGGGACGGCTTTTTTGTTGCTTCTTAAAGCAGCTTTCTAGTACAAAATTAGAATTTGTATACTAAAAAGTTGCTTCAAGAAGCAATAAAAAAACCGTCCCAAACAAAGCCTTAATTTCTTGGATATGATGTCCTGATACTCCATCTTTGGCACATAGCCTGAATTTACATTAACAATTCATTACTCTACTGAGATAATAAACAGTCTATATATCTAAAAAAGATTGTGTTATAATGCTTAATATAACTTACAAAATTGATCAGCATAGAAAATTATACAGGATTTGATCTTGAAAGGCACAAGGGGAGTTCCAGATTACTCAATTCTGTTGAATCACAGTCCCAAAATCAAGATTTCTAAGGCTTCGGGGCAGCTTTCTTAATGCTTTATGAAGCAGCTTTTTAGTAAAAAAATTTCTAATTTAAACTAATTTAAAAAACTTTTGTGATAAAAAATTGCTTTAAAAAACAATATGAAAGTCATCCCGAACGAAGCCCAAAAATTAAAATTTTTGTACTAAAAAACTGCTGTAAGAAGCAGTAAGAAAGCCGTCCCAAACGAAGCCTAAATCTGAAACCTTGGAAGATTGCCAGTTATGTAGAGCTACCAAATTCTAAGTTCCTCTGGATCACTTGGGGTTAATCTATTCGGAAGGAATCTCTAAGGTTGCGCCAGCATGATCTTTACCAGGTTTCACTACTGCAAAACATTTGTTTTAAGAGAACAACATAAGAAAAGATGAATAACAAGTTAAAAAAAAATGCAAATTTTATTATCACTCAATTTGTTTGTGCAAATGAAGTTGTTTTTGAGGAGTTTTGAGGAAGTTTGAAGAACAAAACAATGAATCTAATAAATTTCATCTTCTTTCAGAATATATGTCCTGATTTGAAGCACCAAAATGAGGAGTTTTGCTGTAAGGATGCAAATACTGATAAAGTGAAACTACTTGAGAAAAATATGTAAAGTTTACAAAAACCAGTTGCATGGTGACATGAAATATAGACTACAATCGCAAATAGTAACACCTAAAATGATTCAGCAGACTAGTGCCAGTATTAGCTATAAAAATTAATGAAGTTGGGACAAACTTTACTCATCAAAGTTAATTTAAGCATATAATAAGAAAAGAAGGGGACTCATAGGTTTATGAACCCTATCAATCGAGCTATTATTTTGTGTGGACACCGGACGGTTCTCCCGTCCAGTTACGTGCCCCGTACCGAGCACAGGTACCGAGATCGGTACCGAGTGCGGTACATTTTTGAGGTGACGTAGCGTATTTTTATTGGTCTCTGGACGCTCCGGACTCTGCACAAAATAAAATTCCTATCAATCAGCAAAGAAGACTGGCAAGATTACCTTGCCATCTCAGTACAGCTGCATCATGATAAAGACTTGGACTTTGCTTGGATTATGGCAAGAGGAAATGAAATGAAATCCAAATAACTTATGGTTGATTATGATTTCTTAATCTGCAACCATTGCGCATTTCAATCAAATTTTCATTTCCATTTGCTAAATTCCTAGCATCCAGACACACCTTTAAGGCAGAACATTGAAAACTTTTAAGACTGTCAGGAGAAAAAACTAGGTCAGAATATCCAGACTAAACTTTGTTGAAATGGGTTTTAGACCCTAGGATTTGATTTGAGATGAGTTCAACATAAAAGATAATCAATCAACTCTAATATTACACCCTTCTCAAAATAAATCCTAAGGGTCTTAAAACCCATCCTATTCAAATTTTGGTCTTATCCAATCTACAACTGATGTGAAATAAGTCCCCACAAGGTAATATCATAGCCTCAATTTCTTGTGTTATCATTGCCAACCAAGAAGGACGCTTGTTGTACTCCATTTTAACGAGCTAAACTAAACCTCCATCCTTAATACAAATTCCTATAGAACTTGCATCATAATAATTAGCAGAACCCCTCGTGATACAATCACTCCACTATCTTCTCCCACCATTTCTAGTATTCACCATTGATTAAAGAAAAAGGGTTCATCATCCTTTTTTATGGTGACGACCCCAAGCACCTATTCACAATTCATTTATGAGATGGTGTACAATTCACCAACCATAAACCATGGTTCTCTAAGCTTTCCCATTGATCCTCTTTGAATTTTGAACCAAGAAAGAGCAAATTGTTATCATTGACACCAAGCTGGAGTAGTCGGTCTCAACTCAAGTGTAGGCATAAACTATTAACTTAGTGAAAGAAAAGACGAAAGTCCCTAAAGCAAGTCATTTTTCATCAATGCTTTGCTCGATTTTGTTCTCGTTTCCTTGTTTTTTAAGCCATTTTGTACTTCACAAGTGAGTTTCATTTTTTTTTAAATACTACAACAACATCAAGCCTTTGTCACACTACATGGGGCCGGCTACATGAATCCTTTCTCTCCATTGTGTCCAGTTAAAAGTCAAATTATCATTTAAATCTAATAAAGAAAGATCATTTCTAATATTTTCTAACCAAATCTTTTTAGGTCTACCTCTAGTTTAGAATTCTCTGCTCTATTCTCTCTATTTAATTAGGCTCGTTTTTCTTTTACTTTAGTTAATTTTTATTCCATAAGAATTTTATTCTATAAACATTTATTTCTTGATGATGCAATATTTTCTTGTATTCAGCTTATTGACATGCACAAACAAAATAGTCACAAAAATTTCAGTAGTAACACCCACCAAGTTGAAGGGCAAGTAAAAAAGATAGTTGCTAGAGAAACTCTTAGCCTTCACGCTATAGTGAAAGGAAATCCTACTTCAATGAGCCCACACCACCAATCTCTCCACAAACAATTCTTCATGAAGTCCACCTTATGATTAATATACCAGCACCATCCAACACTTAACAGTGTTGCTATCAACAAAACATCATTGGAAGACTCCAAATGAAGAGATCAACTATGATTTTTGAAAAGCTTTCGTTGGACTATTAGATCAAATATTTTGTGGGCCAAAAAGATAATTGGCAGGTTAAGTCTTTAACTTGCACTTCATCAGAAGGAAATCCTACTTCAATTGAGCACCAACTGCCAATCTCTCTATAAACAACACACTTAATGAAGTCCACCTTAAGCTTAGAATACCAGCAGTCAAGCACCATCCAAAACCCTTAGGGTCTGTTTGGTAGCAGTATTTAGGCTGGATTTAAGGTGGATTTGAGCGAAATCCAGCCAAACGGCCTAAAATACAAAACCAAATCTCACGACAAATGAAACCCACCGTAGACGGAAAATTTCGTCTTTTTCGTGCTAAATCCCGGAAAATCTGTTGGCTGGAGAGGAATAGTTTGCTCATTCCATTCTATAGCCAAATAGTCACACGGGGTTTAATAAGATTTATGATGAATGTTACTAAACAATTTTTAGGATTTAGGCCCCTCAGGATTTGTGAAATCTGGATTTATGAAATCCTAATTAAATCAAATCCTGGGTGCTACCAAACAGCCCAAAAATGATGATTTTTGAAAAGCTTTAGTTGGAATATCACAACAAAGATTTGTTACTTCAAGAAATGCACAGCCCTTTACACAATTACACGGTACCAAAGATGCCATCCACACTGAAAACATGGATACTTGTAAAAGAGAAATTTAATTTTCTTTCTAGCAAAAAATATTTTAGTACCGTCAATGTCAATTCTCCGATCACATCTTTATATATTCAATCAATAAATCCGATGTTCTACCATCCTATTATTCTTATGCCTTGCATCGTATCAAAGAATCGATCAATAATAGCTAATGGAGAACATAAGATTACTACCCTTGTGATGATAGAGTAAACAAGGAAAGCGAAGGATTAGGGCAGAAGACCGATTACCGAAGCCGCCATTGGAGCTTCTCTTGGCTTGCACGATCATATGGGTGATGAAGTGGGAAGCGTCGCGCGCCTCGTCGACGAGCCTTTTCACTTCCGCCTCCGAAGAGATGGCTCGATTCTCCTCAAATCTACGTCGGATCTCCACCGCCGACTGGCTTAGCATCAGCGCGTCGCCGTCGAACGTCTTCCGCGTCGCCCTAAGAAGCGCTCTGTACATAGCGAGCACCTCCGCCGCCATTCTCTCCTCGCTCTCCTCTCTGTAAAATCGTAGAAGAAGGAAGCTATCGAACCACAGTTTATCAGAGATGTTAATATAAATAAATAAAATAATTATTTTTTACTAACATATCAGTAAAATTTATCATAATTATTATTTTATAGTTATAAATAAGAGAGTTTATATGTATATATAATTATTCTGCTTCATTTATCAAATTCTCCTATTCACAGTAGAATTTATTTATTTTTTTAATTAATTTCAAATAAGCAATAAATTATGAGGGTACAAAATTAAAAATATATATATTATAAATTTTTTGAAAACTACAAAAATTTACATTGGTGGAGTTGTTTAATATATGAACTTTGAATAAATAAACAAACTTGTCCAGAAAAATTTATAAGAGAATAAAATTTTTATATGAAAAATTCAAGATAGTTAAAAAATTTATAAAAATCCTTCTTTAGAAATCTAAAGAATGAGATTATTTATAATTTAAAATAACTGTATAATTTTCCTTGGAAATTATAGAAATCTAATGTACAATGACGAACAATTAAACCCAACAACTAGGTTAAAAGTTGAATAATATAATTTTTTAATTCTATCAGCCCTTAAACTCTATTTTATATTAGAATGAGATCATATTTATAATCTTTTTGAGAATGTTATTTTAATAAATTTAACTATAATTTGCAACATTGATAAATTCATTCCTCTAAAACATTCAATTGAACTATAAATTTATTGAAATCAAATTGGATGATCCTGAATTTAGTTCTACAAATTTTCATTCAAATATTGTCTTATAATGCATGCCAATCATATAAATTTATTGAAATCATCTCAAAATTTATACCATTAATCTACTAAAAGTTAAATTGATGCTTCGGTTGGGATAACTTTCTTACTGCTTTTTTAAGTAATTTTTTTGTTGAAAATTTAAAATTTTTGTATTAAAAAACTGCTCCAAACGAAGCACAATGATAAACAATAATGCCAACAAAAAATAAAAAATAAAAAAATCAGAAGAGAACACAGAAAATGTCGGTGTTGCAATAAGTAAATCTAACAGAGAAAACCAAGTATGAGTTGTTTGAATATCTCACATGTTCAAATAAGGGGTATATAGTATTCACTCATAGACTTAAAATAACTAAAACATCAAGCTTAATACTGTTAAGTTTCTACTCTCTTGAAGGTCAGCTGAAAGGCAAAGACTCCGACTTCGTTTGGGATGACTTTTTTACTGATTCTTAAAACAACTTTTTAGCACAAAAATTTTAATTTTTTACTAAAAAACTGTTTTTAGAAGCAGGAAAAAAACCGTACCGAACAAAGCCTACATTCTTTGCTTGGAGAAAACAAGCATACTTCCAACAAGTTCAATTCACTGCTGCGATCAAAGTTCACCTGTAAAATGACAGATTTATCAGTTCAAAAATGTGATAAATTACTAAGGCTTCGTTTGAGATGGTTTTCTTAGTGTTTATTAAAATAAATTTTTAATACAAAAAATTTAGAAAGCTGTTTTAAGAAGCAGTAAGAAAGTCGTCCCAAACGAAGCTTAAATTTCATGAATCAAACTGAGATTAAGGCCTCGTTTGGGACGGCTTTCTTTATGCTTCTTAAAGCGTTTTTATTGTAAATAAAATAAAATTTTTTTACTAGAAAGCTGCTTCACGAAGCACGGCTTTTTTTATTGCTTCATAAAGCAGTTTTTTAGTTAAAAAAATTAATTTTTGAACTAAAAAGCTACTTTAAGAAGCAATAAAAGAGCCGCCCCAAACAAAGCCTAAAAGACGAACCGTTTATTTATGCATCAATGGAAGGAGAACGCGACGGGCTTCGGCCTCTGCTTCTGCTGCGGCTGTGCCTCGCTCGTGGCTGCAAAATGAAAAGACGCGAAGAAAGGCATGAAATATGGAGGGAGAACAGCATTTAGGGTACAACAGAGGTGAGGTAATAAAGACAACTTACAGAAGCCGAGGAGGATTCTGATCTTGAATTGGATCTGAAAGAAATTTAAGAAACAATTATATTTTGCATCTATAAAGCCTGTTTGCAACCTTGTATCCCAAAGACTAAAGACACTTCAGCATCAGACAAGCAGCAACAATAGAAAAAAAATTAAGAATTGAGGCATAAAATACTTAAGTCTCACTGTCAACAATAAATGCCAATGAAGAATCAATTCAATGGAGTAGCACAAAATTCCAAATTGAGACACCTTAAACTTATTTTAAATGGTGTGATAATACTCCAGACCTTAGGACGTGGAAATCACTATTATTTCAATAATAAGAAGTCTATAATACCTACAATATTTATTTATTTTTTTTACAAAAATTCTAGAGATAATTTTACATACTGCGCTTGAATAGTAAGTGCTACGAGCGATAATATACAAAAATTAATATGCCTCTGGTGTTTCAGAGCTGCTCATTTATCAAACAGCATACCTCACAACGCATTTGCATCAAATCCCATCAAGTTCCCTAATATCCAGTCCCCAGAACGCCGCTTAAGCCCAATCTATAAAAAAGGCAACTTTACAACGATATAAGAAGAAAAAGACGAGCCTGAAATGATCTGGAACACAGTGGGTTGCTTTTAAAGGAAAATGCTATGTAAAATAAGAAAAAACCAATCAAACAAGAAAATACTACAGAATATCCAACGGACCCATCCATAAAATCACGGAGGAAAAGAAAAAAAAAACAGGATTTGGGCCAAGTAAAAGTTACAGACTTTAGGCTTCAAACAAGTCAACTCTAAGATCGAACAGCTAAGTTGAAGTCGCAATATCTAATAGACGAAGGAACCAACAACATCAACTACTCCAACATAACCACGTTGAATATTCAACTAAGGCTTCGTTTGGTTATTCGGTGCTTCTGTAAAAAATAGTTTTAAGAAACACCAGTTCAAAGAAAGTAGTTTTCTAACGGAGAAGCATATATAAAAAACTTTATTAAAACAACAGAAAAATGAAAAAAAAATGGTGTTATTGGGAACGTGATTTGAGGAATCAAACAATAAAGAAGGAATAAATTTACCGTTTTAAAAAGAAATAAGCACAAAAAATGTCCAATCAAATTAGGCCTAAAGCTTCTTCAAGAAAAACTGCAAACAAGTTGACTTGGACACAAAACTGAAGAAAAACCCCAATGCTCCCAAAATAGGAATGGATGGAATGATAAACAGATGGCCAGACTTCCAAGCTACAGGGAAGAAGCTATTTCTCTTCTTATGGATATTTTTAAGGTTTGCGTTCGCCCCAAGCATAAATCTGACGTGTTACAATGAGAAAATTAATAATTTCATAATTTAAGGATGATTTATTTATTTTATTTTATATTTTTTTTAGGTTTAGACCAAATGTTTAAACATACCTATGATGATGTGACCTATAACAAGCACTATCACATGGAGTTCAAATCAACAAACCAATTGTTCCCGAATTCTTCCTAAATGGTGTTCCGGGATTTTCCCTACAATGATCACCTAAATCTACAGCAATGTCATCGTATACCCAGATTCATCCATCAACCAAAAATTTTGCTTATACTGTCCACCCCCTCTCTCAGGAGGATAGTTTCTGTAAAAAAATAGGTGAATGAGTGAAGAAACTGACACGGAAGAGGGAAATTCAGCCCATCTTGTGGAGCCCATTACCTATCATTATATATATGAGGAGAGGAATTAATGAAGGGATTAATTAAGAGATATTTCCTAATTAAAAAAAAGACTAATTTGGGGGACTGATTTGAAGGAGATTAATTATGAAATATTTCTTAATTAAAAAGGGCAGATTTGGAGGAGATTAATTAGGAGATATTTCCTGATTAGAGAGGGCTGATTTAGGGGCTGATTTGAGAGGAAATTGGGGAGGGCTGTTTTGGAATTTGTTGTTTTATTGTTTGTTACAAGTGATGGTGAAATAGATGGGGATATTATCACAGGATTGCACGAATTATAGAGGTATTAAGTTAATGTGTCATACTTTAAAATTATGGGAGCGAGTTATAGAGCATAGGTTGCGGCGTGATACTAATGTTTCTCAAAATCAATTTGGATTTATGCCGGGTAGGTCGACTATGGAAGCCATACATTTATTCAGAGGTTTGATGGAAAAATATAGAGGAAATAAGGAGGATCTACATATGATATTTATTGATTTAGAAAAAGCATATGATAAAGTTCCAAGAGAAGTGCTATGGAGAGTTCTTGATAAGAAAGGAGTCAATAATGCTTATATTCAAATCATTAAAGATATGTATGCAGGAGCTATTACTTGTGTTCAAACACAAGGTGGTTTGACCAAGTATTTCCCTATTTCGGTTGGGTTACATCAAGGATCAGCCTTAAGCCCATATCTATTTGCTTTAGTCATGGATGTTCTCACTAGACATTTGCAAGATGATGTACCTTGGTGTATGCTTTTTGCTGATGATATTCTTCTTGTTGATAAGACTAGAGAGGGAGTTGAAGGTAAACTTGAATTATGGAGGTCAACCTTAGAGTCTAAAGGTTTTCGCTTGAGTAGATCTAAAACGGAATATATGGAGTGTAATTTTAGCAGTAATAGTCCTAGTGAGGGGATTGTGACTTTGGGCGATCAAGTCATTAATAAGAGTACACGTTTTAGGTATCTTGGATCTATTGTTCAGAGTGATGGTGAAATAGATGGGGATATTGTCTTATATTCAAAAAAAAGTTAAAAATTGTTAGTTTAATAAAATTGATGAGAATCTTCCTGTATGAGTGATTCTATACCTTGGGTGAAACTTTTTATTTCCTCTTTCAACTTGCATGTTTTCTGGGCTGCTTAACTGAACCATTTCCTTAGTTCTTAATTTCCTCTGATATTAGTTGAAACATACTTAATCTTTTACTAATATATATTATAAGCACTAATAATTAGTTGATCTTATTAATTTACTCTATGAATTAATTTAATGTACATAGTTATGATTATAATCTTAGATCTAATTTGAGACAATTTTTTTACTATTTCTTAAAACAGCTTTTAGTACAAAAAATTAAATTTTTGTACTAAAATATTGCTTTAATAAGAAGCAGTAAGAAAATCATCCCAAACAAAATCTTAGAATAGACAAGACAAACCAGCTGTAACACCATTTGTCTTACTTCTTAGCTTTCAGACTGATTTTCGACTATTAGCTTATACAAATATATATAGAAGAAACAGAAATAGAATTAGTTTTGTAAAATCACAAAAAATATTACACTATACTGTAAGACAAGTACGTGCATGCAATATTCAACCAATTTGGAGAGTACTTAATAAATGCAGTTACTTATCAAGCTGGTGTGTAATTAAATAATAGGTTAGGCAAAAAAGAAGTTCCAAGTCATGATAAGATTCATCCCTATCCTCTTATATATCTGCTGATTTAACACTCGATCAACTTGTAATTTTAAACATACATAAAAGATATGCAAGCCGATGTTAAATTCGAGAAGCAACATTTGTTTGGCTCTTAAAAAACTGTCAATTTGCACTAAGACAGGTACCTTTAGCTAACCTTTTAGTTTAATACGGTAATTACAAGCTAAACAAAATTCTTTCTTTCTGTTTCAGTTGCTAATTCCGTTTTCTTTTGCCACAAGAGAAAGGGATTGGAAGTGTTATCTTTTCATCAGGGTGATCTCAAGTTGTGAATGGTTGAAGCTTCCTCTATAGTTTTCTTCTTCTTTCTCTCAAAGCCAAACATCATACACACAAACTTATGAAAAAGTAGAGAAATTATTTTGTGCAGTCATCAGACCGTCCGGAGGCAAAATTAGAGGGCGCCACATCACCCGGTATACAACAAAAGAAGTGACGTGACGCGCTCTTATTTGCCTCCGAAAGCCGTCAGGTGACCACACAGAATAATTTTATGTGTAAGTAAGCCGAGCCAGCTTGCTCCACTCTTTTATGGGCTCGCGAGCCGAGCTTATCGAGCTCACGAGTCTAGCTCGAGCTCGATTTCGAGCTTGAACCGGATCGACCCGTTAGCTCGCGAGCCGGCTCGAATAATTATTAAATATAAATAGAAAAAAAATAATATTAAATGTTATGTAAATCTGCATGCTATGATGCACCGACACGGCACTTAGAGAGGGTATGCAGTGTCGGACACGTGTCGGACACGGGCACGCGTCAGACACGGCATGGACACGTGTCCGACACGGATTGGAGTGTCGCAATTAAAAAAATTAAAATTAAAATCGGGCACGCGTGTCCGGTTATTAAATGAGGTATCGCTAGGTACATGCTCGGTACCGCTAGGTACATGCTCGGTACCGCTCAGTACATGCTCGGTACCGCTCAGTACCACTAGGTACATGCTCGGTATTGCTACGTATATGCTCGGTACTGCTAGGTACATGCTCGGTACCACTCGGTATCTTCCCATACAAATAACTTACGAACTTTAAAAATAAGCAGAACTTCAAAATTACTCTTACAATAAAATTTTGTTCCGGGGGCGCTGCCCCCGGAAACCCCGCGACCTAACCGGGTAGGTCGAACCCCGCCAGGGGGCAGCGCTCCCTTGGACCCCTGGCAGACTGGTATATTGTTGTATTCATGTTGTCTTATTATTGGAATATTTTGATTTCACTTCATATCAATTTAATTTGGTGTACTCATATGTATGATTGGTTTATTAGCAAAATGAGCTATGCTACTGGCGGGGGGTGAATTAGGTGAAAGTTCAAAAGAGACATCTATCCACGCCGTGTCTGTGTCCTATATTTTTAAAAATTATT
>NW_021319337.1:596259-618540 GCF_001605985.2 Dendrobium catenatum
CGTGTCTGTGTCCTATATTTTTAAAAATTATTATATATTATATTAAAAAAATATTATGCCGTGTCTACGCCATACCCGCGTCCTATATTTTTAAAAATTCCCGTGTCCGTGTCGCCGTGTCCGTGTCAGTGCATCATATCCACGCCGTGTCTGTGTCCTATATTTTTAAAAATTATTATATATTATATTAAAAAAATATTATGCCGTGTCTACGCCATACCCGCGTCCTATATTTTTAAAAATTCCCGTGTCCGTGTCGCCGTGTCCGTGTCAGTGCATCATAGTCTGCATGTATTTCAAAGTTACCGCGTTACCCAATTTTTTTTTATTTCTCAAATCCCGCATGTATTTCAAAGTTCCCTCTCTCTCTCTCTCTAATAGACATCGATGAGCAGTCCAATAAATGGTCCAATAAATGATGATGTAAACAACTAAATAATAAATGCATTTATTCATTCATTCTTGCAGAATGATTCTGCTCTCTCTCTCTCTCTCTCATTTTAAAAGGCCGTGCCATTCTTGAACTCGGTGAACCAAAAGGCGAACCGGACTGTGCCAGAGGTTTGACGAGCGGCTCGAACTCTTTTATAATGGAACGATTAGAGCTCGAGCTCAGTATTTGATAGTTGAGCTTGACTCGAACACCCCCTGACTTGAGCTCGAGCTCGACTCATTTTCACCCCTAGTTCCAATGGAGAGAGGCTAGATACCCAATGCGTTCATGGGAGGGGTTTAAGGATTGCTTGTTGGAACGTTTATGAGCCATTCGAGAAGGTGACCTATACAAATAATTCCTTGCCTTGACACTGGAGGGGATTGTCATGGAGTATAGGAAGAGGTTTGAGTTGTTATTAGGGAGGTTGAGGGAAATTTCGAACGCAATATTGGAGGGAAACATTATGAAGGGCCTCAAGCCCGACATAAGAGCAGACCTTCTATTGCTGAGGCCGAGGGGGTTGAAGGAGACGATGGAGCTAGCACATATAGCAGAGAATCGAAGGCAGATGGAGAGAAGTGGTAAGAGTGGGGTTGCGGGAGGCTTTTACAGAAGTAACTCAATTTCATTGGTGCCGAAGGACCCAGACGATATCATTTCAGTGGGAGGCACCAATGTAGAAGAGTTGGGGAGTTCGCCCCGCTGCCAATTTCAAGCGCCTCACAGAGGTAGAGGTGCAAGACAAGAAAGCAAAAGGTCAGTGCTTTTGTTGTGATGAGAAGTATGCACTAGACCTTTGATGCAAGGATCACACACTACAGGTTCTGGTTTGTGAGGAAGAAGAGACTGATAGCAAGGACTAGGCAGAGAAAGTAGAAGGAAGAGAGTGTCTGCACCTTGATGTGGTGGAACTATCCCTAAATTCTGTCGTGGGATTTACTCCAAATCACATTATGATGGTGAGGGGACATAACAGATCGAGGAGCAACCATTGGTGGTCTTGGTGGATAGCGGAGCTACTCATAACTTCATCTCCAACCGAATCATGGATCAGTTGGGATTGAAGTTGGTGGATACATGAAGCTTTGGAGTCATGATGGGAACGAGAAAGGTAGAGAGTAAGGGGGATTTGCAGGAGATTGATGCTGAAACTCTAGGGTATACAGATAGTGAAGGATTTTCTTCCCTTGGATTTGGGGAGCACTAATGTGATCTTTGGGATGAAGTGCTTACAGACGATCAGGGAAACGAAGATGTATTGGAATCTCTAACTATGGAAATTCAAGTAGAGGGGAAAAGGTGGCACTGTGGGGAGATGCTAATCTGTGCAAAATAATGATTTCACTCAAAACAATGGTCAAGGCAATACAGGAAGCAAGGTTGGCTACTTGGTGGAGCTGCCAAACTTAGAGGAGTTCTGAGTCTCAGAGCCGATGGAGGTCCCTAATTGTGTACAACAACTTCTGTAGCAATTTTCTGAGGTATTTTAGCAGCCTAAGGGGTTACCACCACCCCGGGAGCACGAGCACTCCATTACCTTGAAGGAGAGAGCGTCGCCTATTAGTGTCAGATCTACCGGTACCCACAGATTCAGAAGGATGAGATTGAGAAGCTCATCAGAGAGATGCTTGAGGCAGGAATTATTAGGCCTAGTGTAATCCTTTTTCTAGCCTCATGCTACTAGTCAGCAAAAAGAACAAAAGTTGAATGTTTTGCATAGATTACTAGGCCATGAACAAGGAGCCTGTGTTAGACAAGTCCAAGATTGAGGCTATGTTTGATTGGCATTTACCTAAGAACCCGAGAGAGCTGAGAGGGTTCTTAGGCCTCACTGGATACAAATTGAAAGTTTGTGCAAGGGTATGACATGATAGCATGGCCTTTGACTGAGCAACTAAAGAAGGAAAGTTTTAAATGGGTGGAGGCAGCTACTCATGCTTTCGAGTAGTTGAAGAAGGAAATGACCATTGTACCAGTGTTAGCATTTCCTAACTTTAGCGGGCCGTTTGTGGTGGAGATAGATGTGTCAGGATATAGACTAGGGGCAGTGCTCAAGCAAGATCGGCGACCTATCGCCTATTTCAGTCAGGTGCTCACAACCAGGGAGAGACTCAAGTCTGTGCACAACAGAGAGCTGATGGCTATTGTCTTGGCTATTTAAAAATGGCAACCCTATTTGTTGGGGAGATATTTCCTAGTCAGGACATATCAAAGGAGCCTGAAGTATTTTTTGGAACAACGAATGGTCACAGAGGAGCATTCGCGGAGGTTATCCAAGTTGCTTTGATGTAACTTTGAGATATAGTACCGATCAGGCTTATAAAACAAGGCAGCAGACACCTTATCCCAAAAAGGCGAAAAGCCTTAGCAGCTTTGTAAGTACCCATGACCCTAGATTGGGAAGCTTTGAAACAAGAGAGTGAACATGAAGAAGGGCTGAGGAAGGACATATCCGATTTGCCAGAAGAATCATAGTAATTCCCCAAGTGTACATGTCAATGTATATAATTCCTTTAAGGCTTGTTATAAACCTCATTGAAACAGACAAAGGAGCCCAGCTGGAATCAATGTGGCAATCAACAAAGTCCCTTAAATTGATGTTGATTGGAGGTAAGTCAATAACAATGAATGAAAGAGAAAGATGCGAGGCTGCAAGTGATATAATGCCAATGACTGTCGAAGGTTGCCGAAGTGTCAGCCGTAAGGGCAAAATCATCATGCCAATAAGATCAGTTAGTAGCTTATACGAAGGCATGCACAAACCTAATTGATCGCCATGTGGCTAAATTAAAATGAGAAATGGGAAAATGGATAAGAATTAAACATATAAAAATAATCTAATTAAAATATTTATGCAACTTCATAATTCTTAGGTTATACATACAAAAATATTTGCAAGTTTATAATTTTGCATGTAGGATTCCTTTTGGAAGAATTTTACGAGCTTCATATCCCATATAGCCTCACAGGATCCATTCTAATTTTGACCTAACCAGATCCACAACAACTCTACATAGCATAAATACAAGAAAAAAAAAAGGTATAAACACAAGAAAAGCTCCTTAATCGACAGCACTCTCGAATATAATCGGAGCATAATTAATCTTAGGAGTTTACTCCTTGAGAAAATCTCCAGTCTCGACCCATATAATTAAAATAAATCATGCTTGGAGTTATATTCCTGCAAGGGAAATCTTTGGAACACATACATTTTGTTTGCCTTATATTGATATGAACCTATAGAGCGCATTGATTAGCTATGACTGATCCTCTATTGTAATGATTTAAGCATCATTTAAAAGCCACAATACTCCCTACTCAAGTTAACCTCCAAATCAAATGAGGCCTACGCGAAATGATTCTAGACCATGAAACTTGAGATGAACTGATGGGGACATCAGAGCATGAATCAAAGGCGCGGCAGTCGATTTACGTCCACGATTGCGTCGATGAACTTTGAGTATTTCATGTATTTGTTTTATTTTGTTATTTATCTTTTATTATTATGTTGTAATTGTTTTCCCGTTTTTACCCCTTACTTAAAGAGAGGTCGTATGTAAGCCCTGAGGGCATTGCCGTCTTTCTTATTTTGAGTCTTTTTGTAAGAGGCTATTTATAGTCCTCATGTTGCTCTTCTAAAGGAATGAATGAATGATTTATCAAATATTGTTTTCTTGTGTGAATTCTCATGAGAGCTTGAGAGTCATGGAGAAGGATCCCTAGGAGAGGGAAGAACTCGGATCATCCACCAACCTTGGAGACGGTCGGGTTCGTGGTTTTATTTCTTTCTCTTTCTCTTCCTCCTCCCACACCCACCTTCGGCTTTACTACCTTCCTCCCTTGTCTAGCGGCTGGCCATCCTAGCTTGTCCCATCTGACGGCTAGGTCCAACCACCACCCCACCCGAACCATCATCCCACCCACAAATTTCCCCAAGCCACTTCACCCCAAACCGCCGGCCTTCCCCTTTGCCCCAACCCAAGCAAAGCTGTCGGCCACCCTCTAGCCTTACCCCTTTGGGTTTATTTCCTAATCAAGATTGCCATAATTTTGGTTGGATTTTGAATTCAAATTCACCCAATTTGAAATTTAAAATCTTTACTAAAATTATAAAATCTATTTTAGGAAAATTTTCAATGTTGAGTCCGTTTGAATTTTAAATTTGAATGAGATTTAATTAAACCTCTCATATTTCCTAAATCCAAATTAAGAAACCCCAAATCCCATCCCCTAATCCCTCCTAGCTCCATGAAGCCGCCGGCCCTATGTTACCCTCACCTCCTCTCCACAAATTCTACTCCCTCTTGACTACTTTCTATAAGCATCTGCTCTTAATTTAGGAAGGTCTAATTTCAAAATTCAAAACTATTTGAATTTGAAAATTTTTCCTAATTTAGGAAACCTATTTTTGGGAAAGTTTCTTAATTAAATCCTTTTGAATTTCCAATTAAGAAGGATTTAATTATTTCTTCCCTAATACCCTACTCTTAAATTTGGACACTTTCCAAATCTCTTTAAATCTGAATTTAATTGGAGATTCCTTCTAATTCTCTTCCCTTAATTAAATATCATATGTTTGGAAAGACATTTAAAGCCCAATCAATTTTCTCCCATGCATGGCCGGTCTCCCCCCCCCCCCCCCCCCCCCCCCCCCCCCCCCCCCCCCCCCTCTTCCTATCTAATTAATTCAATCAATTAATTAGATACTTGCCTATAAGCCCTTTCCTTAGTTAACATCCTAAGTTTGGAAAGGGATCATAAATTCCCCATCCAATCACAAGCAAGGCTGCCGCCTCCCCCTTTCCCTTCCTAACTACTCACTAGACTCTCAAATCCAGCCATCTCCAACTCTCTCTCAGCCCTAGCCGTCCTTCCCCAAGTTCTCCCCATGTTGCCTTCCTTTTTCATAAAATTCCTGCTAGTTGTTCCCTCATTCCAGCAAGAGCATCTTGTTGTCCTGCACCCCTGAGGATCACAGGTTGCTGTCCAAAGTTTTCCAGCATCATAAAGAAGCTGCCCAAGGCTTTTCTGAGCAATATAGGTTGCTGTCCAGAACAGATTTCTGCATTCCGGACAGATTCTACCTGCTGTCCTGAAGTTTATACACAACAAACTGCTGTCCTGCATATTCAGAATCGACTTCCTGCCGTCCTGCGCGTTCCCAACACCAGTCCAACTGCTCCAGCCGAAGAATTTCACTATCCAGGAGTCCCAACCGCGGGGAGTTGATTAAGGGACTTGTTTCCGGACTTGTACCTCGGTGAACTTCTTCCCCTTTTCAATTACTTTCCTAATCCTCTCATCTTGTAGGTAATGATGATTCACAAGGAGCTGAGCTTCACCTTTGCCTAAGCTTAGTAAACGTAGGATTTCGCTTCGCCATTACCAAAGCTTAGTAAACGTAGGATTAATTACACTTTATATGCTTCTAATCTAATTATTAGAATAAGGATTTTGTTGAAAGCTATTTACCTTGCATGTTATTAAATTTCTAACTTGTTTTGATTCTTCAAGTGCTTGACATGTGGCTTAGCCTAAACGTAGGCACCCCTCTTTTATTTTCTATTGTCGTTTTGATTGCTAACAGTTTTAATCTTACGTGCTTATTCAAGAAATCGTGCAATTCTAAACGCATCCATCTAAAAAACATTTTAGTCCTGCATCATGAACAAGATCTGATAGCTTAAGGATCCAAATTTAATCTACCCTTAAAAAAATAAAAGCCCATCGTATCATCAGCCTCCAAGAAAGTTAATATCAAATAAATAAATATTAATCTGCGCTATTCCATTTTCAATGATGGCCCTTCCATGAGTAACCATTGCAGAATTTACTTTAGGAACAACAAAAATTGATAGCAATTATCACCTAATTCTTGACACAATGAAAGTACTTCTAACATGCAATCCTTAATCGTGACATCAGACCAGAACATAAATGAAAGTTCTAGAAAACACTGACAAAGGCAGGGAGTAAAGTAAAAGAAACAAAAACAAGATATTTAGCATCAACAGATTTACTATGAGACGCACCCCCGAGAAAGATACAACAAATAAAAAAATTTATGTATTTTACAGTCATAGCAATAAGTGAAAATAAAACGCATTATAACTAAGAACTCATAAAAGCAAGTGAAACCTCCTGTAAAATTCCCACCCTTCTCTACTACACTAAGAAGCTTAATAACTAAAATTAAATAAATGAAAAATAGAAGTTCCAAAAAAAGAGAAATTTAAGATAAATGCATACCTAGATAAAGACCTTTCTGTAGAAACTGAACGACCCCGAGGGGAAACAGATCTTGATCGAGATCTAGACAATGAAAAATATCAGAATCAAAATTTCAGTCAAGCAAGCTAGAATACAAGTACAAATTCCCTAAATTTTCAGCTTAGGCACCTCCTTGGACTACCACTGAGACTCCTGGAATAGGATGGGCTATGGCTCCGGCTCCTGCTCCTGCTCCTGCTCCTAGAATAGCTTCTCCTAGAATCATATTCTCTCACCTACAATAAAATCACATGAAAATATGTATTAATTACTATTTATCTTTATGCAATTAAAAACCTAATATGACTAAACAAACAGAAGAATTATAAATTATGTACCCTAATAAAAGTCCGTGAAAATGCATTTCGAAATTCAGAATCATCAAGTTTCCTTATCTGCACATTAAGGCCCAAGGGTTACCAAAATGCATGATTGAAGATATGATGCTGTAAATACAGATCTATAGAAAAGATACAAATTAAAAAAATAAAAGTTACAGCATATTTCATATCATCATAGTTTGTATAATCCACAATTCCAATGGTCCCTGCGAATATTCAGATAAACAAATACGAAATAATCAGTAAGAATTTCACCCCTATTTTTGAGTAATTCAAGGAAAAATATTTAAGACGAGAAACAGCATCAAAATCCAAAAATGTCTATGCTTCTAGCAGGAAAATAAATAATACACCAGGAAAATCAAAGGTAAATAAGAATTAGGAATAGTGACAGAGCAAAGAAGCTGCCCGTATATAAAGCTAACTGGTCCAAATAACATTATGGCATGTTAAAAAGATTCATGCAAATTTCATAACCATCAGTAACATAATCCCAACTATTTGGGGAAAGTTTTTTGAATCCCAATTTGCCATTCATTCTAGCAGAATATAGTTGGAGGAGCTTCCATTCTTCACAAATTATTTTGAATTGTAGCAATCATTCATTGTAAATGTGCGACCAATCTTAATTTAATTTCAATTAGACTATCTTCAATTGATGTGAATTCAATCATTCATCTCATAAAATCATTTCTTAATTTATGCTCATAGCTTTTTCAAACAATTTTAACTTTGACTTGGTTAGAAAATATTAGAAACGAACTTTATTTATATGATTTAGATGAGAATTTGACCATTAACATGACACAATGGAGAAAACGGATTCAAGTAGCTGACCCCACATAATGGGATAAAGACTTGTTATTGTTGTTGTTTTGTCGCAACAATCTTAACATTCTCATTTATGCCACGCTCAACTTAGATATTAATAATTGATCGACAAACATGCAGATCCATACAACATTGTCAGCCAAATTTAATTTTGTAAAATTTATCTTCATCTATAGTTTTATATATACATTTTTTGCATGATATAAAATAATTAAACTTCTGACACATAAGTATCACTTCATCTTCTAATAATATTCAATGATAATTATACATATCATATCCACACTGGTTGCATATTATACATACTCATTATTTATTCCACTAATACTAAATTCTCTGTATTATAAATATTTCCTCAACAATTCTATTTTCTCGCTCATTTAAATAGCCGCATTCCCAATTATAACTCTATTGTTTACCAAAAAAAAATACAACAAAACACCTTTCATTAAAAATCCAATGTAATTATTCCCACAACCAATATGAAAAGATCGCACTCAATATTAATTCTTGAAGAAAATTACTATAATTGAAAACGCTTGAGTCACCTCACACCTACTTCTAATACTAATCAATGCTCTATCATAAATGTTTTTAATAAAGTTAGCATTCCTTTGAAAACCACCTTTCTATCTTAATGTACTGAAATCATGTACTTTCTCATTAATTAACAAAAAAATTGCTACTATGATAGGTCTCATAACACGAAAAAAAAAAAATGATTTTTTTAAACTATCATAATCTTGTTAACTCTATGTTTCATTATTCTCTCCATCATTTCACTTGAAGTTTGGTTCATCTATAATTAACTCAATCCTGAGCATCGCCTTCGTTCTTAAGTATTGATGCCAAAATGATGTCAATGCTCTATCATGAATATTTTTTATAACATCAACATACAACTTATAAAAACCTTCCTTGACATGAACCAAATCAATCATCACGGTACTCGATTATATGCCTTCTTATGATTAAAAATAATAATAAAATGAAGATTTTTATTTGATCTATATACTTCTCCCTTAATTATCTTAACGTAAAAATCACTTCTATAGAAGATCTTCCTAACATTAAGCCATATTGATTCTCCAAAACTGAGTATGCTTTATTAATCTCTCCCATTGTTTCATTGTATGACTCATAAGCTAGATTATTTTATAATTAGAATAATCTCAATTATCCCCTTCATAAATATTGATATCAAAATGGTGCTTAACCAATCGTTTGGTAGTCTCTTAATCTTCTTATTTCTATTAAAAATAATTATTAACCAAACCACTATAATATCCCTCATAATTCTAAAATTTTGTTTGATATCTCACTTTGAATACTATGTTAAATTAAAGGAGGCAATTATGCAAACAAAATTCTCTAACTATTACAACTGGGTAACATGGTTCCCCAAAATCCAGTACATAAAATGCCATTCTTAGTATAAAGCTAAAGAATATTCAATGAAGATCACTCAGTCGTAACCAATCAATAATGTATGAATTAATGATGCAAGGAAGATCTGACAAACTTAACATTAAAATAGTTCAAATTCTAGTAAAAAGTACCAAGGCTCTGCTTAGGACATCTCATGCTTTTATGTTTTTGTCCAAAAATTTTAAAGCTACTTAAATCGCAATTTCTTTTTTTTTTTTTTTGCCAAAAGAAGTTCTGTGAAATAAATTTTAGGAGCAGAAAAAAATGTACAAATTTTTTCGACTAAATAGACATTACTTTTGTTGGTTGTTTTCTTGCTACAAGAAATAATAAAAAAATCAGCCCCAAACAAAACTCAAATAATTAAAAATATACGTCCTAACAAAACACTGCAAAATACAACCCTGAATCCATCTTAAAGTGGCAAAGTTTGTACGCCATTTTTATTGTTAGCACATGCTGTTGACCCTTACTATCACAACAAAAATGCATCTTGCTAGCGCTTAATGCGTCTTTCAATCTTACAAGGGTGTTACAACATTAAATGAACGCAAGATACAAAGATAATGACAAAGGAAAATAGAAGCAAATATTAACTTTTAAAACATAGCAGAATATAAACAACAACCAGATACATTTCTGCCGACTCTTTTACCTTCCCTATTAACTATCCCTTCATCCCTTTTTTTCTCTCTATTTTTTATATGACCCCCTCTGCTTCCTCTCCTTTACTATTTGGATGAGGAAGTGTCAAATGCAAAAAAAAAAAAGGGAATAGCAAAGGGATCAAAACAAATGAATGAAAAGATGTCAAATGCATGGATCAAACGTAGAAACAAAATTATGCACCTTGATAAAAAGCAACAAGATGTAAATCATTCAAAGAAGAAACCACCAACACACTAACCTCTCCTCTCCCGGAACACCTCTGAAAAAAAAACATCACCAGCTCTCCGCATGTGATCCTAAACAAATATACAACAAAATGTTAGAATCCCCAAAAGATTCAAAAAAAAAAAAAAAAAAAATCAAGTCATGACACCATTGCCAAGCGGTACTCACCTTCAAGTCTTGCCATGATGCAGAAGATGGTAAACCAGTCACAATAACTACAACACAATGATAAAATAACATGTTTGCTCAAAAACAATTTTTTAAACCATCGATGCATGCAATTCGAAGAGAAAGTTTGTACATTATGGACAAACCTTGATAGTCTGAGCGGCGGGACACACTACCACCCCCGCTACTAAAGCTGCTATGACGGTCATATGAAGAAGAGCCACCTCTCCCGCCATGAGCGATCTCCACCTACATTATGAGATGGCGAACAACACTAAAAAAAGTTACAATATCAATAGCACTATATCATTTAGGAACATTTTACCTACACGTAATCTAAAGCCATCAAAGTTATAACCATCTCGACCATAGATAGCATCTTCAGCATCACGAGCATCCTCGAACTAGTAAAAAATTCAATATCTAGTGTTAATGGTGTCAAAAGAGATATAACTAATAGTTATAATTAGTTATAATGAGATGCACTAATTCAACAATGTTTGATAGTAAGATTTGAGCATTACAAAGGAACATGTGCTTTCGAGGATTTAAAAGACTTTTCATGCCAATATTCATAACTAAGGCTCCCAAACAGTCGTAACGCAGAAAATCAATACCAGAATACCATGTGATCATAATTTAATAGTAGAGACTGGTCACGAGAAAAACTTCACCTCAATGAAAGCATAACCTGGAGGCCTCGGAGGAATCTTCAAGTCAATTTCAATAATGTTTCCATACTGCACAAAAACGTTTTCTAATCAAAATCTCAAAGTTACATTTAATTATCTAAAAGTTGGCAAAATCAATGTGATAATGCTTTCAAAATCAATCAACATCAACACTTCAAAAGCAAGCAACATCAATGTGAGAATGCTTCAATTCATTGAAGAAATAAGTTTATCAAATCACTATAAAACACAAAAATCCAACTCTAACCCTACACAAAAATTTTGGGTTGCCCGTGCTGGATTTGGGTCTTCGATCAACTTTAAATAGTTCAAAAAATTTAATTGAATCATATTTGGGTTTGGTTTTACTAAACCTATAAACATGAACATAATCCATTTGACAAACTTCTTTTCAAGTGTTTTTTTCATCAATAAATAATATGTAATAGCAATTTTTGTTATTTTTTTCAAGTTAGTATGCACAAATTTGATAATTGTCTCCAATGTCCAGGTAAACAAGACTCAAGGGCTCATCATATCATGTTGTGTCAACTCTAGGTTAATTGAGTCGACTTTAAGTTGAGATTTTTAACTTGTTCAATAAAAAATATGGATAGGACTAGACCAACTGGATATGATCATTTCCAAGTTATACATAAACCTAACCAATAACCCAAATTAACACCACTAATTCCACACAAGAAGGTCAAATGGCATAGTGGGCCTCCCAACTCCCATACCATCAAATCATATCAAGAAACATTTTACATTGAGCTTAACGAAGATAAACAATATTTAATTAGCACCAAAGCACAAACTTTTTGCATATATCTAACCATCCAAATAAAAGCCCCTTTAGCATAGATTTGAAGGTCATCTACACAAATTCAATGACCAAATTTAGATCTCCAACGACAGTATTATTGAGGTCAAAAGTTTTCATATATTTGTCCACTATCCAATGGTGTAATGGTTTCGCATATGGTAAAGAAGACATGGCATAGTTTTCCACCAAAGGACCAACCATCGTCAATCAAGCGCATTCCGTTTAACATGAATATCAAGAATAAGGTTATTCATTCATCCACCATACACTTCATCAAAATACATTTTCTCCCGACATTATAGATATCTGACATGGAGTAAGATTTAAAAAAAAGGGGGGAGGAGGAGGGGGCATCTTTTCTTGATTTCATCCACTGAAGAAACTCTATCAACTTGCATTAGTGCCTATAATTTCAATCATACTTAGGCTTTCGGGTGTCTTCCCAAGAAACAACTCATAGCAACAAGCTCACCATGCTTTTTGCATACAAGAGGTGAATCCATGTTGCAGTCAGTGTTCTTCACAAGAATCTCAACAAGCTTATAGCCATTTCCAACATGCAACAATTTAGTGTCGTCTATAGAATGTATGCATAAGTTTTATGATGGGAGTGCTTCTTGCAACACCATCAATAACTCCCAACTTTGACCTAATTGAATGATTAACCCTCAACACATGGCAAGCAAACATGACAATAATAGTGCCATCTATGGTGGTTATGAAGTCGAGTGTTGTTCCAATCTCAACATCAAATACCTTCCTCAGACACTTCTTACCCAAAAAATATAGGAAATAAGCCTACTTTTGGCATGACCATCTTAAAGACCAAATCAGGTGCATAGACAAAAAATGGAATGAAATTAAATGGGTGCCCATAGACAAAAAATGGAATGAAATTATTCTGCATAACCTTCATTGTGAAGCACCACTATCCCTATTAGATCATTACCCACTATATGATTAGCCACAACATTCTCACCTTAAGACAACTAACCACGATTAAATTTCACGAAACATTCAAGTTCTTAAAACACATCCACAAAAAAGTTCTTAAAACTCATTAGTGAGAGCATATATAACTCATTTTACAACATCTAACTAATTATGAGAACATAACACAAGTTCATGTGATGGCTATCATCATAACCAATAAATTCCAAACATTTGGATCTATCTCCTTTGTCATACTCCAATCAATCTATTTTCTTGCCAACATATCTGCTTGAATTTCACAATATTTTTTAATACAAATTCCTATAGGGGGGGTATATTAATATCCCTTAACAATGTAACTTGGATGAAAGAACTCCACTAATTGAATTCTTAACCGCCCAATCTGAAATGAATTTAAAATGATTGCTATTGATTCATACGATCTATCTTAGTATATAAACAATTTTCAAGCAATCCTACAATCCATTTAGCTATTAATCTAGTTCTACACCAAGTTTTTCAAACTTCTTCGAAGGGATAAGAAAGATCAAGATGTCATTCACTTATGTAGTGCTCCATTATAGCACTTAATGAATTGGATCAACTCTCCATTAATCAATTCACTGTAAGCGGGAGTATCATGAAGGATCATTCCCATCTGTAAAGGATATTCCAAGAGGAGCATAAGTCCTTTGAGATTACTTCCAATGCCTCACTAATGTGTTATTTCAAGAGTCAATCTCAATATTCTATGTCATATTTTTCTTAGGGGTACTTGCCCAGGACCATTTTTCTTCACATTTATAAAAGAGGTTACTGGATCTTACCATAAGCTCATCTAATATGTTGAGGACCAAACCACGATCGACCAAGCAATTGAAGATGGTTGTCAATAATTATCCCAACAACTAAATAAGCATAATGTTCAAGAATGTGGAATTGGGTCAGCCTTCTCATAATAAAAAGAATGAGCAATCAAAGTATCTAAGATCTTCCCACTAATACCAATAATAATATCCAACAAGAAGAATATAATCAGACACAAATAGGGGCATATTTTACGAAAAAAAAAAATTCATCAGTCATGAGACATTGGCAGAACTAAAATTTCAAGTGAGACGATGCAAAAGATCTTACCCAAATTTTAGGGGGGACATAGCTTCGACAATATAAATATTGCATACTTGCAGGAGATTTTAATGATAAAACTATTATATTATTCATAGCTACATAGAATCCCTGCCTTGTTCCACCATTTTCAAGAGTATCCATCCTCTAAACCCATTAGAATGCATGAAGAAAAAAAAGTTATGAAACCGGAATATGAAATCAAACAAGCGATGGAAGCATACTCATGAAGAATTAAAAGTGCCTTCAAAATAAAGTAAATACCAAAAATGTTGAGCTCATCGTCTAAGGAATTGAGCGAATTTGACTACCTTGTAGAAAAGATCCTCGATCTCTTTCTCGCGAATATCACCAGGAAGGTTGCCAACATATATTGTCCGGCTACGACCCATCTCCTGCAAATTCTAATGCTTACAGAATCAGAAGACTAGCCCGAACGATCATAAGCAACACATAATAAAACCCTAATCCATAAAACCATGAAACTCACAGTTCATGCAATTCGAAATCACCCACCGTCGAGATCAAAACCCAGTAATACCAATCAAACAAAATATAAAATCAATTCCAAAGCTAATCAATGACCTTCAATCAAACAACGCCTGCACAAGCACAAAATCGTAAGCACAGGATAAGGCTCAGAGATGGCAAATAATTATAAGAAGAAAACAAAGCCAAAATCCTAGGGACTTTTTTACTTGCAGAACCTAGGGTTGCACTAGGGCACCCGGCCTCCCTGCACATCTTACCAGGTGAAAGCCCTCGCGATCGTAGCGCCGTGGGATTCTCAGGACCTACGAAGCTGAAAAATGACCGACGGAGATAATCGGTAGGATGGCGATAACTGAAAATAAATCTAATTTCAGAAGTTAATTTATCGGGTTTAGATCCGTTTGTATCTATCCTTAGGGGTTTCAATTTTGGGTTACGGGTCGGATTCAGGTCGAATCCGAAACTGATCCGGTACTATTCGGATTCTGGTTGACCCGACCCAATTTTACAAATGGGTCGATTTTTTGGATCTGAACCCGACCCGACCGACTGACGCGGCATGGTCTCGGGACGTCGGGGACGCGGAACTACCAGATGCGGACTTGGACGCAGCACGGAACTGCCGGACGAGGACGCGGTGCGGAACTACTGCGGACGCCAGCGAGGCGGCGACTGACGTAGGACGCAACTGCCTCGAGACGCGATGCGATCTGGCCTTGGGACGCGACGCGATGTGATGTGTCTGGGCAGGCGGGCAGCATGGAAGCGAGCAGGGTCATTTCGGGCAGGGGTTTGTGTGCATTCCGGGTCATGTCAGGTTATTCCTGGGTCAATCAGAACCCGACCCGCTTCGGGTTCGGGTCAACCCAAACCCGAAAAATTTTGAGTCGGGTTCGAATCAGGTTTTCGGGTCGGGTCCAATATTGATAGGTCTACTAATGCGGATCGGTTCAGATCATCACTGGGAAACCGATAGGCGATAGAAGCCTGCCTTGTATCCGTTAACCGTTTAAGCAGATATCGGACCCAATACCAATCAAATATACTACCGAAGGAAAATCCTTGCTTTAAAATTATAAAATATAATGCTATAATTAGTAAAAAAAATAATTTCAACATATTTTTTTTATTTCTGAAATAATTTTTATTTAAATTAATATTTCTCAAATTGATTTTATAATCATCAAGGGCTCTAAGCTTTACCTTTAATAAATCTATAGCGAAAATAAACATACTGAGGAGAGGAACTCATTCATATTAAGAAAATTTTGATTAAGTCTAAATGAACTAATAAGTGCAATTCTAAACTTAGGCTTCGTTTAGGAAAGCTTTCTTATTGTTGTTTAAAATAGTTTTTTAGTACAATATTTTTTTTGAAATAGAAAATTTTGTGCTAGAAAGCTGCTTTAGAAATTAGTAAGAAAGTTGTCCAAGATAAAGGCTTCGTTTGGGATGGCTTTCTTGCTGCTTCTTAAAGCAACTTTTTAGTGCAAAAAATAAAATTTTTATACTAAAAAACTGCTTTAAGAAGCAATAAGAAAGCCGTCCCAAACAGAACCAAAGTCTTAAAAAGACCATTTGAATAATCAAAGGACTTTCAAATGCAAAAGCTTATAGTTAAAATGAAAGTCTCAACTATGCTAATTTGACAAACCCCCCTAAATAGTTGATTATAATATCATTAAGGCAATAAGATGTCTATAACTAGACATTAAAATAGTAGAGGTGATCAACTCCAACTATCCAATGAGGTGTCTTTATTTTTTATTAAAATAACCTAAATAAATTTGTAAATACACTCTTATATTGCATATTAATTGTGAGAAGGGATTTTGTGGAGAAGATTTTCGAACTTAAAAGTATCAAAAACTCTGAAAATTGATTGCCAACACCAACATTCATCATTGACCAACAATATGACATCTACTATTGACTAGCACTGACGCCTAACTACGGCGCTCATTTTTTTAACATGTTGATGCTCACCATCATCCATCGTTGATTACTGTAATCATCCTTTAGCAATGACTATTGTCAACCATTGCTAATGCCCCTATCAATATCGCCTAAAATAAGCTAACTAATAATGTTTAACACAAATCTTCTTGTACATCTTGTGTCCCCTTTTTATGAAGTGAATGATCAAGTCAACCCATTGAGGAAAAATTACTGCAACATATTTTGAAGCCTATTGATGTGTATGTAGATAGTATTTACCTAACAGATAGCCACCTCATGCAACATTAAAACTAGACTCAACCCCAAATTTCTCAATTTTTTTTTTATGTAATCAACAACAACAAGCATTTATCCCATTATACAGGGTTGACTGCAAGAATATTTTTTCTCCATAGTGTCCTATTAAGAGTCCGGTTCTCATCTAAATCTAATAAAGATTTGGTCATTCTAATATTTTCTAACCAAGTCTTTTTAAGTCTACCTCTACCTTTCTTAACATATGTCAAATCCAATATGTCTACTCCCCCTAATCGGGTCATCGGAAGACTGCCATTTTATGTGACCAAACCATCTATAAGGCGACCCTTAAAAGTTGTACATATAAGGTGGAGAAAGGTTGTGGGTGGGGTGTTGATGGGTTCGGTGGGTATAGTGGGTGAGGTTAAATTTGGCAAGGGAGATGTGTTTGTTGTGGTGGGGGGTATAGGTGTGGATATGGGAGGGTTTTGATGTGAGATGGATGTAAAAGGGGTGGGAAGAGAGGATATTTTGAGTGGGAAAGTAGTTTCATAAAATGTGACATGCCGAGAGGTAATGATTTTGTGAGTGGAAAGGTTGTAGCACCAATAGCCTATGTGGATGGGGGAGTATCCAAGAACTAGACATTCAGTGGAGCGAGGAGCAAGTTTTTGAGGGTTGGTAGGCATGAGCTAGGGAAAACTTAAGCAGCCGAAAGTTTTTAAGTGGTGATAGACGGGTGGGATTTTGTATATAAGTTGGAAAGGTGAGACATTTTTAGTGGACTTGGATGGTAAATGATTGATGAGGAATAACACGGTGGTGAGGGATTCAAGCCAGAATGGGAGTGGGAGGCTAGCAGCATGGAGAAGGGCTCGAGTGGTTTCTAGTAGGTGATAGTGTTTACGTTCGACTACGCTGTTTTGTTCTGAAATGTAGGGACAGCTGAATTGGTGAATAATGTCGTTGTATGATAGGTATGTTTAAAGGTGATGGAGGTGTACTTGCCTCCAACATTAGAGTGAAGGATTTTTTATTTTTGCATGAAAGAAGTTTTTGAGAAATTTGTAAAATTGATTAAAATATTAAACAATTCAGATTTACAATGCATTGGAAATATCCAAAAGAAGCGAGTTTGATCATAAACGAAAATAACATAGTATTTAAAATCATAGAAAGATGCAATTGAGGAAGGTCCCCAGACATTTGTATGGATAAGTTCTATTTGTTTATATTGAGAAGAACTACATTTAGGAAAAGGAAACTTATGGCTCTTGGTCACATTACAAGAAACATAACTAAGTAAAGTAGGGGAGATCAGGAGTTGAAGTTGCTTGGCTAGGAATGATAGCTTGGCTTGGTGAGGGTGATCGAGACGAGGGTGTCAGAGCATTGAGGTGGTAGCTTGCGACGTGAGAGCAATTGGGGACGGAGAGGTGGACGGAAGAGGTTAGAGACCATTAACGCTACGCCGTTTAAAGATCCTTGAGAACAAAGCCATGCGAGTCAAAGATAATAGAGAAATTGTTGCCTTTGGTTAGTCTGTAAATTGATCGAAGATTATGTGATAAATGAAGAGCATAGAGAACATTATTTAAGAGAAGCTAACGAGAGGAATAGGGAGTTAGAAGGAGGCCTTATACAATGTGGGTAATTGGTAAGGTGGTGTCATCACCAATGATAACTGAGTCACTTCTGTCTAAGGGATTGACTGTTTTAGAAGATTTGGATTGTTTGTAAGGTGGGAAGACACCCTTGAGTCTAGAATCTAGGTATTAGAAGAGGTTGCAGGATTGAGTGGTGGGTTGGAAATGAAAGCAGTGGGTTGTGGATGGGGAAATGTTAAGGGTTGATACTACAAGTTGTAGTGATGCCAGCATTTGTCAGCGGTTTGTCCTGTTTTGGAGCAGATTTGGCAAACCGGGCATGGGGAAAATGGTGGGCGACCTCCACGGGTTGAAGCTGCTAGTGCGGTTGTAGATGTAATTGGCGAGGAGTATTTGTCTTGTTTGACATATAAGTTGATCTCTTCACTGCATAACAATGAGTAAAGGTCTTCGAGGCTAATGGGGGAAAGAGATGTGCGAATAGCAATTTTGAAGGCTTGGTAAGATGGAGGTAGGCCAATGAGGGTGTAGAGGAGAATGTCTTCCGGGTCAACGGTGGAGCCTCCAAAAGCGATATTATCAACAAGAGATTTGATGTGGGCGAGGTATTGGGTCATTGTGAGGTCTTTCATGGAGGCATTATGAAGTTCGCTCTTGATAACTCAAGAGCGATTAGTTGGTTGTAGTCATTTTTCGAGGGTGATCCCGATTTCATGACAAGTAGAGAGGGTAAGAATGCGAGGAAGAATAGAGGAGGAAATGGTTGAATAAAGGGCAGTTGAGAGATTTTGGTCAAGAAGATGCCATATGTGGAAGGTAGAGTTTGGCATTAGATCGCCAGAGGGGGAGAGAAGATGCTTTGGGGGACATGAAATAGAGCCTGTGAGATAGCCGTCAAACTTGTTGGCGGTGAAGAGTTTGATGATTTGAAGCCTGCAAATGGGTAGTTTTCGGTTTGAAGTTGGGTGTGGACAGTATTTTTTATGTTCGACATAAAAAATTTCAGAGAGGGAGGGATGCTCTGACCATTGAGTGAGCTGGTTTCCGTGGGGAAGAAGGTGAGTAGCAGAGGATGAAGCAGAGTTGTCCATAGGGGATCAGAGGTGCTGTTAGGCTTCAAGCTATAATATCATGAAGACTGTCCGAGAGCATGGCAGTAATTTCTGACAAATCAAGGGTAGAGTTGAATTAGTTTGTTAGAAAGTAGAGGCTAGGATTAAATCTAAAAAAGTTGTACATATAAGGTGGCTCTCTTATATTAGAGTAGGAGTGTAAACGAGTTGAATCGAGCTCGAGTCAAGCGGTGTTCAAGCCACTCGATTTTGGTTTCCCGCTCACCATTTGGAATTTCCCGTCCGGTTATTCAGCAATCAAGAAATTGTCCGCGTGGTTCGTTGCTTTTTCCCTTCGATAATAGAAGGTGTCCACGTGGTTGACGCCAAGTGGCCAACGGTATTCAGCCATCAAGAAATTGTCCGCGTGGTTCGTTGCTTTTTCCCTTCGATAATAGAAGGTGTCCACGTGGTTGACGCCAAGTGGCCAACGGTCTGAATCAAGCGTTGCTTTTTCCCTTAGGTAAATAAATAGACATGCACCAATTTCTATGCAAGTAGCCAGCAAATATTTATTTTAATTTGTTTTTTACTTAAGAACATTATATAGAGCCATAATTGTTTAAAGTTCAATAAAACAAATTTTTAATTCTTGCTTATAAATTTAATCAAATTTCACTCCAATAATTAATATTTATTTTTAATTGAAAAACCATAAAATACATTTTCTAATTTGATCTAAAATTAGAACACACATGAAACTTGATAGAACCTAATTGATATAATTATAATCTAACCAAAGGATGATTGAGTAAGAGCTCAGGGTGGACAATTTTTTTTTTTTTTTTTCTAATTTAACTATTTTTTTCTATTGAAACTCATATAACTAATTAAATAAAATTTTTTAAAAAAATCATATGATAGATAACCTTAATAATATTGCAAATAAAAGGCTAATTTCCATGAATCAAGGTACATATTTATAAGAAATTGGAATACTTCCGGCCTCCAAATTTCCTATAAGTTCAAACGAATACATTGAAAGTATCATAGTAACCCCATTGCAATTTCCACACTGATCAATAGCCATAACAACAGTAGCAGCCCATCCTGGTGGATGTTCAGCACAATTAGCAGTACAATTTATTAAAAATAATTGACCACAATTTTCCCCATTTTGCCATAATTCATTATTAACTGAGGCATAATGTTCTCCATATTCTTCGCTCGCTCGACAAGATTGTGCTGCATGTAAAATAATAATAATAAATTAATTATATCATCATAAAAAAAATCAACATAACACTTAAAACTATCTTATTTATTAAATAGTTCTTCAATTAATTTCCGTCCCGTGTGATCCTATTTCTCGTCTTCTACTCTTTGTTGAAACCCTGATGAAGAAGAAGAGGTCAGAAAGCTGCAGCGAGAATGGTTTCGTTGGAAGGAGGGTATTGATGAGATCAATCGATGGCGTGTGAAAGAGGATTTAAAGATGATATTTTAGATGTTATTTAAGGAATTGAGTGCTATGTATAAAATTTTGGGTGTTTAATATGTAAGTATGAAAGTCGTGTTATGTGATAAACTGCCATTTTACTAACTTTCGTCCGACGGAATTCCTGCTCAAAGTCTTGAAACCCTTGTGAAGAAGAAGAGTTGAGGAAGTACTGACTGTATCAATATCATTTGGCGGAGGGTGTCGATGTGACGGATGACGTGTGAAACTTGACGAGTTAAAGATGGTGTTTTTTGGCTTTATTTAAGGTATTGAGTGTTATATTAATACACACACGAAAATTTGGGTGATAAATAAGTAAATATGATAGTTTGAAGTGTTATGTATGAAGATTGACTTTATAAATTATTATGATGAATATGTCATATATTTTAATCAATTATTTATGTATTATATTAATCTAAAAAATAAAATTTTAATAAAGAATGTTAGTGATACTTACGAACATAAGATTCATAGTAGGAGGCTAATCCTTCTTCACAATAAGACCCAATTGATGCGAGGCAAATGAGCATTGCAAAGAGAAGAAGAGCGCACTTCTTCATGGATGAAAATAAAAGCTCTCTCTAATATATTTTGTTGTGTTTGATGTGCTATCTATAAGAGAGTTGAATTCCTTTTATAGAAGAAAATGATCAAAATAATAGCAAGAAATTATTTATTTTGACTAAATCAAATTATTATTATTATTTTTTAATTTTGAGAAAGTGATATATTGAGTCGAGTTTGAATGAATTTGACTCGGCTCAAAATATAAATTTTGATTATATTTTCATTAAATTTATATAATAATGCATTTTATATAAATGCTCATTTGATTTTAAATTAAATAAATTTCTGATATTTTTTAAATAAAATTTGAAATAATAGTTCTTTTAAAAGCAGCCCTAATACGGCATCACAAAATTAGCTTGATCGGGCACGAATCTTGAGGCGAAAGTTAGTTGGAAACTTCAAAAATTAATTCCGAGAGCACCCCAACTCCGATTTCAGCAAGCTTATAGTCGAACTGAGCGTCTCGGAAATACGAACTCAACGACACCAAGATCAACCCAATCCGAGCCCAAATGGGTCCAAATCATGGATCCAAAGTTCTATTGGAGGGTTCAAACCGCAATTTGAGTTACCAAACGGACTCCGATTTTGACGAGCTTATACTCGAATCGAAGGGCTCGACGAGACAAATCCAACGAGCCCAAGATCACAAAATTCCGACATCACTAAGGCTTTCAAATGTCCAATGAACGGTGCATGATCGTAGGATTCAATATCGGCCGTCCATTGGACCACTCCCTATTCGCCCCTGATCTCATGCCTATTTACGGGCCATGCCACTCCAGAAAATCTATAAATAGAGCCCTCATTTCTCATGAGGGGGGATCCAAGCAAGAGAGAGAAGAAGAGAAGAGAAGGAAGGAGTTCCTCCTCGACAGCCGCCGGACCACCACCGGACCACCGCAAAACCTCGCCGGACCACCGCCGGACCACC
>NW_021319337.1:618640-652629 GCF_001605985.2 Dendrobium catenatum
TAAGATTCATAGTAGGAGGCTATTTCTTCAACATAGCCCAATTGAAGCAAGGCCAAAATGAGCATGCAAAGAGAAGAACTGCGCACTTCTGCTTCATGATGGAAAAATAAAAAGCCTCTCTAATATATTTTGTTGTGTTTGATGTGGCTATCTAAAGAGAAGTTGAATTCCTTTTATAAGAAGAAAATGTCAAAATATATAGCTAAGAAGTATTTATTTTTGGACTAAAATCAAATTATTATATTTTTTTTAATTTTGAGAAAGTAAATATTGAGTCGAGTTTTGAATGAATTTGAATCTAAGGCTCAAAATAAATTTGATTATAGTTTCACTTAATTTATATAATAATGCATTTTATATAAATGCTGCATTTGATTTCAAATTAATTAATTTTCTAAATATTTTTTTTAAAAATAATTTGAAATAATAAGTTCTTGTTAAAAGACAGCCCCTATAAAGCGCTTATTTACTAATAATGTACGGCAAAAACTTTCCATAATTTTGAATTTTATTTTATTTATAATATATATATATATATTATATATATATATATATATATATATATATATATATATTAATGGAAGGACATTACCATCATTGAAAAATGTTTGGTCAAGGGATAGATAAAAACATGATGGTCCTTATTTTGCTGAGTTGGAGGTTGGTTTCTTTATTTACATGGAGTGAATCTTTTTAAAGAAATAACGGTAGTATCGTAGAGTAAAAAAAGGTCAATAATCGTCCTCGATGGGACTATAGATACTCTTGAGGAAGCGCTTTTGTGACTTTTTTGGAGCGAATAGAGGGCCTTGAGGTAGCGCTTTGACGAACATGCTAGTGAATTGATATTCAATCCTGGCGTGCATGAACTTGATGAACCCTTTTGTGACTTTTTCTTAGACAAATTGTCAGCCAATTTCGATATGTTTCATTCGCTCATGAAAAGAATGGTTAGTCGCAATATGTATAACAGTTTGATTATTACAAAATAGTAGTGTAGAAGAAAGAAGACGTCTCAAAATCTTGTAATAACTGAATGAGCCATATTAATTTCTTGACCATCATTGCTGCACAGTATTCGACTCCAATAGAGAATTGAGATATGATGTTTCGCTTTTTTGCCTTCTGAAATCAATGAGCGACCTAGGAAAATACAATAATCAATAACAAATCTTCTTATATGATACATTATTCACATAATTAAGCTAAAATTTGAGAAATATGCTTCATTTAAAATGATTTTTTATTGCTGTTTAGAATAGCTTTTTAGTATAAAAACATTTTAAATTAGAAATTTTTGTACTAAAAAATTGATTTAGAAAGCAATAAAAAAACTATGCCAAATGAAGCCTTAATGTCCATAATACTATTCAATAACCTATGTGAGAAATTTATTTTAGTCTCACATTGACAACATAAAACTATGGTAGGGCAAAATACTAACTACTGTCCCTCTTTATAAATTTAAATTTAAATTTTCTATGCTAAAAATATATTTAATACTAATTTATAGGTCCAACTTTAGACCATAAAAATTATTATTATTATTTTTTTATCATTACATTACAAAAGGGATTTAAAGGGGTAGGGATAAGGCCAAGTCCATATGATCTCTCTTGACCTGTCTTCATTTATAGTAAAATGATAAGAAGCAAAACAAATTTAACAATTGTCAACTAAAATGATCATGAAAGGACAATTTTTTGTAGATCCTTGCTTACTTGTTCTCAATGGTCAAAATTTCTTTGATATAAAAATTATTTAAAAGTTTGATATTAAATATATAAATAAATAAATAATATATATGTAGCTCAATTTAGGTTCCGGTCCAACTAGGTTCGGTTCAATGTGTAACTCGTTTTCTATTCATAAATTTAGTTGTCTTATGTTTTAGTGCAGAGTAGATTTTGGGCAACCTTTTGGAGAATATTCTAACCAATTCAACTTCTTTCTTCTATTTCTTCTTGGATTATAGGTTACATTATATTTGTTTCAGAGTGATGACGGATGTTGGAAAACAGTTTGTTGGTGAGATATTTGTCATTGGGTCGCTATATGTGAGATTGTTACGTTGTGTTGCTTTGGTAGAGTATGGAGGTTTTAGGGGCTGATTTTTACCATTGTGATGGAGGTGCGGAAGTCTGACGGTGGTAGAGGAGCCTGGTGGTGAGAGAATTCTAATTTCTCTTATTCATTCTCTTTCTTGCTTGGGTCCCCTTTCATGAAAAATGAGGGGTCTATTTATAATTTTCTAAGAGTGGCATGACTAGTAAGTAGTAAATATGAGGGAGATCAAGGGTAAATTGGGAGTGATTTGAATGAATGGCTGATATTGATTCCCTTGATCATGGACATTCTTTTAGGCATTTGAATGTCTTAATGATATTAAAATTTAGCTATCTTGGGCTCGTTGGATTTGTCTCGTTGAGCTAATAGATTCGACTATAAGCATGTTACGTTTGAAAATTATTTGGCCATCCAATTTATAGTTAGAACTTTCTAAATGTGCTACGGGTTTTCGATTTGGACCCATTTTGGCTCAGATTGAGTCAAATTTGGTGTCATTGGGTTCGTATTTATGAGACATACTATTCGACTATAAGTTTGCTGAAAACAGATTTCGGATGGTCCCAGATTTAATTTTGGAAGTTTCCAACTTGATTTTACCTCTATATTTATGCCCGATCAAGGTAATTTTTTGAAGATATACCAGTTGCCCCCTATTTTCTGATGTCTAAACTCCATAAGTCAAAAAATATGCACCACAGCCTTTGGGAAAATTTTTATACAATTTAAAACTTAAAAACTAATTTGATCTTAGGCGTAGAGGTCCCAAATAATTTTAAAAGTGTCAAAATTGAATCTGAAATGTCAAAAAATGATACCTAAGACTCCAAAAAAACATCAGATTGGGAATGTCCGATCCAAAATACTCCAAAAAACATCAGATTTGGACTGTCTGGTCCAAAAATTAGGCCCGGACAAGCATGGGTGGCTAAATTGGATGGCCGGCTAGCTGGCTACCTCCACTAGAGGGGCCACCACTAATGCACATGCCGAAGAGTCTCGCCCCCTTAGGTGGGTGCGATTCTAAAGTAGGTCTTTTTCTTACAGGCCCCATATTTTTATTTTTATTTTTATTTTATGGTGGGCGCCGCCTATAGTGTCGCCTGCCTCTTCATATATATGATTGTCTTTAAAAATAATATTTAAATTTTTTAGGAATTCCAAAAATGTTATATTTGGGCCAAAAAAATTGAAAAAATTCTGAAAGAATTTTGAGAAAATTCAAACAAATTTGGAGGTAAAAATTTTCCCAATTTTTGAATAATTTCTGCCCCTTTTGTCCTATAAAGAGCCCCATAGAGCAGGAAAAATTGCTCATTCTCCTCTTCTCTTCTTCCTCTAACTCTCTTATAGTTGAGGCCTTCCATTGCTTGAATAGGTGGCATCCCTTATCAAGAACAAGTGTTAATCTCTTGTGCATAAATTAGAATTTTTCATCTTTTCCTTCTCTTTCTCCCCCAATTTTCTTCTTACTATAGAGGCTTTCTATTATTTTTGATAGGTGATATCCCCTATCCAAATTTAGTGCCCCTCTTTAGTGCAGAAGCTTAAATAAGTGACCACACCTCCACTAAAATTCCCTTTGCTAAAAAGGATATATTGTTACCCAATATAAAGGTCCAAAGAAGGCTCAGAAGGTGGCCAAGGCTGATGACATCGCCTCCACCATAACCAGTGACTCGTTAACATTTTTAGGAAGAAGTTTTACTTGCCCCAATGTTCTTGTGATGAAGATGTCTAAAAAATCAGATTATGTCTATTCTCTTCCTCCAAGATTTTTGACGGTGTATGAGTTCAGTTTGTGAGTAGGGCTACGATATCCACCTCCCCTAGAGTTGGTTGGTATTTCAACGACATGTGGAGTGACTTTGTCCCAATTTTCTTATAGAGCAACATAGATCATAATTAGATTGATCATATTTTTTAGAGTCATGGTGCGGTGTTGTCTCTATAGTGCCTTTATCGCACGGGTCAACTTATTTGTGATACACATGGTTGTATAACTTTTAAATCCAAGTGGCTGGATATTTGCACTCAAGACTTATCAAAGAGCTGGGTTAGTGGATTCTTCTTTGTGCTGAATGATTGGAATCTTCTAAAAAAATGATGAAAGCTGAAGGAGTTACCCATTCCCTTTCATGTTGAAGAAAAATATCTACTAAAGATGCTCAACCTTCCTAATGTTGTCACTATTCACTATGCGGTATGCTATTTGAGTAGACATGTAGATAAAGAGTATTTATTCAAAGTGAGACTATCAACTTAGGTAGAGTCATGCCCATATGTTAAAGAAGTCACCCAAAGTCCCTAAGGTAGTTGTCCACAATAAAAGGTTCCTCCTAAATAATCAAGAAATGAGGGTGATCTATATGCATCCAAGAAAAAAAATGTGGAGGAGATTTTGGTAGTTATTAGCAAATATTACAATTCTTCTCCATCTAAGTCACACATTCAATAAGATGTTTTGAAACATCTATGTGTTGGCCGTCGATGAGCTTATGAATTGGTGAGTTCCAACTCTCTTTTTTATTTTTATTTTTACATTTTTTATATGGCCATATCCCTTATAAACTTTTTCTTATTATTTCAGCTTCTACAACATATAGATTTTTAATTTGATTTAACCAAAATCTTGAATGATTGGAAGGCTGAGTTTGTGAAGGTTAAGTATATTTAAGGAGAGTAAGAAGAAATATAATGGAAAGATCAAGGAAATGAAGATCGTGGAGGAGAAATTAGCAGAGTGTAGAACAGAATTGGTTACTATGATAACTTCAACCTTTTTGCAGAATCAACAGATGGATCGCCTTCATATTGAGTTAGAGGGTGCATAGGCAATGATCAATCAACATGTGAAAGATCTCCAGATCCTTGAGGAGAAGATATTAACCATTTAAAATGAGAATAAGAAACTCTAATGTCTATTATATGAGAAAGAAGCTAAGTCCAAAACAAAACTATCACCTTCCAAAGTCATATAGGAATTTAAGAAGTCAATTGTCTTCAAGATGACAATTTAGGATCAAGTTCAGGTGTCTCGTGATCATATTTATGATGTGGAGGTAAAAGCCTTGGAGCTGGAGTGTATGGAGGAAGGCTTTATTCTAGGTTTTTTGAAAGGCATCCGTCAAGTGCAGCACAAGATTGGAGCTGAGATCGAGGGGTTGACATCTAGCTATGTTTTTGGTAACTCTTCTTTAATTTCTGATGGTGATGAGATAGAGGGTGAGTTGCATAAGGTATTGTCCCTCAAGGACATTGATGTTGAGATTCTATAGTTTTTTTTTTTCTATTATTTATTGTATCACATTATATGTTTTAATGCTTATTATTTGTATCAAGAGTTGATGTTATCATATGATGCATGTTATATATTTTATGATATATAAAAAAGTTAGTACTTAATTTCATTTCAAATTAGATGATGAGAAATATTGTAGTGACCTCTTTTAGTTTGAGCGAATGTGAAAACATCCTCTTATGATGTTTGACCTATCCAAGGTTGTTAGTCAAATCATTTATTTAATGACATTAACATACATGTAAGTGATCAGATTAAATTTCTTTCGGATTAATTTTCCAGTGATTGAGATACAAGACATCCTCCTACAATGTTTGACATATCTGATATTGTTATTTAAAGTACTTCTTAATAACGTTAGCCTATGTGGAAGAGATCGAGAGAATTCGCCAAGGATATTGTTGACCTCATTTTTGTATGAGGTCATCAGGACCTATCCAGACTCCTCAATGACCTGATGAATGACAGGTGCCCACCTATCAATCATATAAGTCCCAGTCAACTTCCAATCCAATCTTTAATTAAATTTCAGCTCACCTCCCAATTCAATTTTTAGTCCAGTTTTCAACTCTAAACTTTAGTTCAGCCTTCAATCAAACTTCAAATCCTATCTCATCAATATAAATCATTTATTTGATTATGATTGATGTGGGTGATTCAAACTCAATCATTCAAATCTAAAATCCAATCCAAATCCAGGACTCCATATCAAAATCTATGGTTAAAGGCTTGTCGTGAAACCCTTTCAACTTAAAATATAACTAAGCCTAATCAACACACTAACCACTCTTCAATGAAACTAAATCTAAAAGATATGGACTAAAATAAAGATAACAAACCTAAACTAAAATATTTTAAGCAAAAAGACATCTAAAATTGAAATTCTAATTTATTGAATATCTTTTTATAACTAATCACGTATATAATCTAAAAAAATACTTATAATATTGAATGAATAATGACTTAAAAGACTTAGAACCTAATTAACTAAGTGAACACATATAAGAAACTTATTAGGAGTTCAATCATAACCCAAAATTGTAGAACTCAATAACTCACCTAAAACTTAATCAAATCATAAATTAATCTTTTAAAATCAATCAACCAAACCCTTAATACACAACAAGCACTCCAAAGATGAAGTTTTTAGGATGGACTACTTCGGCCTATAAGGTTAAGTGTCCTAAGGAGGTTTGGTCCTCGAGTATGACATCACAATGTCACGAATAGATTTAATGGAGTGTCAACATTTTAAAATTAATTGATTATTAATAATTTAACCAAATAGAAATTCTTAATTTAAGTATATCAACTTTATTTTTAGGATGAACTACTTCGGGCTGCGGGGCTAAGTGTCATAAGGAGGTCTGATCCTAGAGCCTAACATCACAACGCCACAAATGGATTCAACGGAGTGTCAAAACTTTAAAATAATTTATTGTTAATGATTTAACCAAATAAAAATTCTTAATTTAACGATATCAGCTTGATTTTTAGGATGGACTATTTCGGACTGCGGGGCTAAGTGTCCTAAGCAGGCATGATCCTCGAGCCTAATGACATAACACCACAAACTAGTTGATAGAAATTTTTATTAAATTAACCTCCCAAACTAATAATAAATCATTAAATTTATCTTTTTTTAATTTTCAACCAACTAAATGAACTTAACGCTTCTTAAAATAGTTTTTTAGTACAAAAAATAAAAATTTTCTACTATAAAGCAACTTCAAGGAGTAAGAAAGCCGCCCCAAACGAAGCCTTAATCTCACATTTTCCATTAAGCAATTAAAGATTAGATCAACTATATTAACTGAATCGCTCAACACATAACTCAACCAATTAGCTTAATTTAAAATGGGTATTCATGTCCATCAGACGACTACTAACATCTTTTAAGCCTAAGGCTTAGTTCGAAACAATTTTTTACTGCTTTCTAAAGTAGCTTTCTGGTACAAAATTTTCTAGTATAAAAAAAATCACACTAAACTACTTTAACAACAATAAAAGGCTATCACAAATTAACAAAGCTTAAATTGATCTAATTATTTCACCATATATCCATATTTAATAATAAGACTAATTGTCCTCTTAAATGAGGTTATGAGTCACTCAAGCTATAACCAAATGAGTGCTAATGATGATTTATTATTTAATCCTACAACAAGTAGAAGCAAATACCACCTTCACAAAAATTCTTCCACTCCCCCCTCAAACATGAAATTATGAATTTCATTTTCATCTCATAGTATGAAGTACTTTACCACACTAAAATTTAAATTTCCAAGCTTTTCATATTCATGTAAACTATGATTTATTCATCATCAATATTAATATTTTCATTAAGATTTATAGGAATACACTAAACCTATGGTAAGTTCAATCAAATTGATCTTAATGTGATGAAATTCTATGTAAATAGTCAGTGAGTATTTGTTTTTTGTTTTTTTTTTTTTGAATTTACTTAAGAACAATATATAGAGCCCTAATTGTTTAAAGTTCCATAAAATAATTCTTGCTTATAAATTTGATCAAATTTCAATTCAATATTTTTTTTTATTATTATTGAAAATTCATAAAATGCATTATATATATTTTTTCACATAATAGAACAATCATTTTAACTATTTTTCTCCTCTCTCCCTAAAAATTCTAATTAAAAGTTTTCTTTTTTTAATTTCGCCTTTATAATTACGCACGCCCTAATTCTATTTTGTCCGCCACTGCATAAATATTAATAAAATTTTATTCAAAATTAACAAATTTATCTTAATAATTAATCATCATTGAAGATTGAAACTCATAAAACTAATTAATTAAAAAAAATCATATGATAGATAACCTTAATAATATATATTTGCAAATGAAAGGGCAATTTTCATGAATCAAAACACATATTTATAAGAAATTGGAATGCTTCCAGCCTCCAATTTTCCTATATATGAAAATGCAGACTTAGAAAGCACCATAGTAACCCCATCGCAATTTCCACACTGATTAATAGCCATAACAACAATAGTAGGCCCTCCTACTGAATGATCAATACAATTAGCAGTACAATTTATCAGAAAAGAATGACCACAAATATTTCCATTTTGCCATAATTCATTGTTAACTGAGGCATAATGTTCTCCATGTTCTGTGCTCCCTGAGCAAGATGATGCTGCATGTAAAATAATAATTAATTATATCATCATAAAAAAATAAAAAAAATCAACATAACACTTAAACAATTAAACTATATTCTTTATAAATTTAGCTTCTAAAGCTTCTTATTTATTAAACAGTTCGTCAATTAACTTCTGTCCCACATGATCTTATTTCTCGTCTTCTGCTCTTTGTTGAAACCCTGATGAAGAAGAAGAGGTCAGTAAGCCGCAACGAGAATGATTTCGTTGGAAGAAGGGTATTGATGAGACTGATGGTGTGTGAAAGAGCTAGGATTTCAAGATGATATTTTTTATGTTATTTAAAGAATTGAGTGTTATGTATAAAATTTTGGTTGTTTAATATGTATGTATGAAAGTTTTAAGTGTTATGTGATAAACTGTCATTTAGTTAACTTTCGTCCGACGCGATTCCTGCTCAAAGTCTTCAAACCCTTGTGAAAAAGAAGAGTTATGGAAGTACTAACGGGATCAATATCATTTGGCGGAGGGTATCGATGAGATCGATGGCGCGTGAAACTTGAGGAGTTAAAGATGGTGCTTTATGGCTTTACTTAAGGGATTGAGTGTTATATCAGTGAATATATATTTATGCAAAAATTTGGATGTTAGTGATACTTACGAACATAAGATTCATAGTAGGAGGCTAATCCTTCTTCACAATAAGACCCAATTGATGCAAGGCAAATGAGCATTGCAAAGAGAAGAAGAGCGCACTTCTTCATGGATGAAAATAAAAACTCTCTCTAATATATTTTGTTGTGTTTGATGTGCTATCTATAAGAAAGTTGAATTCCTTTTATAGAAGAAAATAATCAAAATAATGCATAGAAGATACTTATTTGGACAAAATCAAATTATTATTTTTTTTTTAATTTTCAGAAAGTGATATATCGAGTTTGAATGAATTTGACTCGGCTCAAAATATTCTGCTCAAAATATAAATTTTGATTATATTTTCATTAATTTTATATAATAATGTATTTTATATAAATGCTCATTTGATTTCAAATTAAATTAATTTCTAATATTTTTAAATAAATTTTGAAATAATAGTTCTTTTGAAAGCAACCCTAATAAGGCTTATTCAACTAATATGTACAGTAAAAATTTCATAATTGTTGAATTTTATTATATATATATATATATATATATATTAATGAGAAAGACATTAGCTTCATTGAAAAATATTTGGTTGACATCAAGGGCGGAACCAGCTTCAATTTCGAGGGGGGCAAATACAACATACAAATAATTAAATATTAAAAAAATAATATTATATATCTATATATTATTAAAAAAAAAATTTTTTGAGAGGGGGCAAAATACCCAAAATACTCAAAATATTTTAAAATATCTCACTAAAATTAAAAAAAAAAAAATTTTGAGGGGGGGCATTTGCCCCCCCTCAACTACATAGGGATCCGCCCATGTGTGTTTCATTCGCTCATGAAAAGAAAGGTTAGTCGCAATGTATATGACAGCTTGATTATTATAAAATAGTAGTGTAGGAGAAAGAAGATGTCTCAAAATCTTGTAATAACTGAATGAGCCATATTAGTTTCTTTACCATCATTGCCAGCGCTCGATATTCGACTCCATCAGAGGATTGAGATATGATGGTTCGCTTCTTTGCCTTCTATGAAATCAATGAGCCACCCAGGAAAAATATAATAATCAACAACAAATTTTCTTATATGATACATATTATTCACATAATTAAGCTAAAATTTGATAATTAGGCTTCAATTGAGGACTTTTTATTGATTTTCATAATAGCTTTTTAGTATTAAATATCTTGAATCATAAATTTTTATACTAAAAAAGCTGCTTTAGATAACAATAAAAAAGCTACCCCAAATGAAGCCTTAATATTCATAATACTATTCAATAACCTATGTAAGAAATTAATTTTAGTCTCACATTGACTACATAAAAATATCTTAGAGCAAAAATACTAAGTAGTGTCTCTCTTTTATAAATTTATTTATTTTTATGTTAAAATTATATTTAATCCTAATTTATAGGTCCAACTTTAGACTATACAATTTATTTTTTATTACCATTACAATACAAAAGGGCTTTAAATGGATAGAGACCATAAGTCCAAGTCATATATTCTCTCTGAACTTGTCTTCAATTATAGTAACATGATATGGAGCAAGAGAAATTTAACAATTGCTAGCTAAGGATGATCATGAAAGGACAATTTGTTTTTGTCTATCCTCGCTTTCTTATTCTCAACAACCAAATTCTATTTATATTTATTAAAGAATTATTCTCTAATATAAAAATAATTTGAAAGTTTGATATTAAATATATAAATAAATTATATATATATATATATATAGCGCAATTCAAGTTCGGTTCAATGTGCAACTCGTTTTCTACTCATAAATTTAGTTGTCTTATGTTTTAATCATGTTTTAGTGTAGAGTCGCTCTTGGGCAACCTTTTGGAGAATATCCTAACCAATTCAGCTTATTTCTTCTATGTCTTCTCGGATTATAGGTTACATTATATTGGTATCAAGATGATGACGGATGTTGGAAAATAGTATGTTAGTGAGATGTTTGCCATTGGGCTACTATACGTGATATTGTTGTGTTGTGCTGCTAATGTAGAGATTGGAGGTGTTGTTAGGGGCTGATTTTTACCATTGTGGTGGAGGTGCGATGAGAACTTTGTGAGTTTAAAAATGGTGTTGATCACCCTTCGACAAAACATATTGTTGGGTTTAAATATTACATTGACGATATGTGAAACAATGAAAGCAAATTAGAAAATTTGATGTGCGGAACGACTATATTAAAATATAAGACATGAAAACAATGATTTGGGTGATCATCAATTTCAAGATATGTACCATCATCGGCACACACAATTTTTTTATTATGATTCGATTAGTGATTTATCACAATGAGGTCGAACGCTTCAAAGATGCAAACTGTCAATCCATCTTTCAGGAGATTTTCAACTTAAACTTAATATTATTTATGTTGATGTACATCTCTACGTAAAATACTATCTTGATTGTGAGCAATCTATCAAAGTATTATTTGAATATAGGTATATCCTCTCAAGGAAAAATATGAATTATGGCATTGCTTGGTGAGTCCAACTCATTGAATCCTGTAAGTGAGAAGGACACAATAAAGTTAGGGATTGTTTCCAAATGAAACAATCTTCATGGTCATTTCCTACAATTAAACTATGAGTAAATGCTCCAAGTCCAATATCAATGTTGCTCACACATTAACAAATCAGTAAGTGCTTACACAGAGGAGTTCTACCATCTTAGAATGAAACCGATGAACAACCACATGCAAGATATCATACATTATTGGATTAAATGAATACATTTAAGATAAACTTGATATGAATTCAGTTTGGTCATTGTCAGAAGTGATTGCTTTTGCTTACAAAGTAGAGTTGCAACAATCCAGTGCACCAAAATCCTTCAATTTTCATATGATTGTTTCAGAACAATTTAGAATGATTTCAAAGGGAGTCTACTTTAACCGAGCTCCCTTCAAGCTCAAACACCCAATGCCACTTCCATGACAAAACTAAAGGTGGTACTAAAACCAAAGCTTAGGTGACAATTTATATCACAAGTCAGGGCTATCCAAGTGTTTCATTGCTTCCTAACTGGATACTATTCTAAAGAATGTCTGAATATGATGCAGTTATAATTATCGGATGGTGAGCTGGAAGAAGAGTGCCAATACTCCTTAAAAACTACTAGTGATGAGGTGGATAACGTTCATGGAGATGAAGTGGAGGAGTTATCTTGCATTCTAGAGAAAATTGACTTTAGAAAATTTTAAGGTGGTCAAATATGAGAAGCTACAAATTAAAGTTATGTTAAGCTTGGTTTGCAGTATCACCATTAATGTTCATATTTTGTAAGTGTTGAATGTCATGATATGTTGAGTGGAGACTATTGAAAATGAACTTTCTTATTTGTTTATTATAAATATAAGTAATCAATCATTCTGTAGTATATAAATAATTGTGCCATGTTCATTTAATTATGTGTTTTAATTGTCTATTTTAATTAACCATTTTGCATTATACATATTCATTATTGTGTAAGTTTAAATCAGCTCAGATGTGCACTGTTACAGATGGGAGACTGATTCAAATCACTGCATTAGTTGGCCTCTCCAAAATTATTGGAAACATGAAGCATATTCTAGGAATTTGCAATGGATGATTTATAAGAAGCTAGAATTTAAAACTAAAATGTAGATATGAAAATAAGCAGGATTTAGATTATAGTCTTTTTTTTTTGCTCATCAGTCTTACTTTGTGAACAATTTCTTTATGAAGTTATCCAAATAGTTGCCCTTTTTTATGTTAATATTGAATCACCCGTGATTTCGATTTGGGTTTCATTTCCTAACTTGCGGCCTCGTATTTTTTTCTCCTCACATCCTTCATGGCTTAGGGTTGTTATTTAGTAAACCCCTTAAGACTGATAATGCCATTGTGTCTGGTTTGTTCCCTTCTATTGCTCGTATCCTTGTCGAGTTAGAGAACACCAAAAGTTTTTCTAATAAAGTTTGGCTGGGTCCGGAGAAGTTTGGGTAAGTTCGACTAGTGGAAAATGGAGGCTTTTCCTCATTATTATGGTCATTGCAAGCCCCTTCGACATTCTATTTTGGAATGTTCTAGTTTGTACCCTTCCCATGTTGTGGAATCTGTTAATACTTTTTCTGGCCCTCATGGTGTTGGTCAGATTACTAAGGTTTTTCCTAATCTATTGCCTCCTGTTGCGCCTCTTGCGATTTCTTGTGAAAATAAAGCGGAAGTTATTGATGTTTTGGGTGATAATAACTATTCAATTAACCTGATTGTTTTTAATTATGTTTCTAATGCTAGTGATGGGGTTGCCAATGAGATCTTGTTGGATACGGGTGGATCCGACTTATAACTGTTTGGGGGGTGACTTACCATGTGGGGCTGCTATTGATTCCCATATTAACTCTAAACCTTGTCCTATTGATGTTTCTATTTTGGATCCTAGAATGAACTGGGGTGTAAAGGTTGGTGTTGTTTATAATGTGAATGACAATGATGGTTTGCCTTTTGTGATTCTTATTTCTGATGTGCAGTCTCCTATATGGATAGTGAATTCAATCAAGTGAATTTTTCTAATCATTCTTATGATACTAATAACGTGTCTATTTCTTCACCTTTAAGTTTAGTGGATTTGAATGAGGATGCGCCTATTGATGTGTCGAACTCTTTTGTTTCTAATGATGCCTTATTGGGGTAATTGGCTTTTAAACTTATGGAAAATGTTGTGTCTCACTGGGATTGGTCAGTTGAATGTGATTCCTCTACTACTTTAGATGGTGAGGAGGAAATTAATGGTCAAGAGGATGAGTATCTGGAAAAATATGGCTTAAATGATGTTCGCATTACTAATGTAGGTTTTTTTAAGAATGTGGCTAAACGTAGGAAGATAAAATATAAAAAGAAATGACCTTCTTTTGGGTTTTCTTCCTGCATTGGTTTTGGGCTTCTTGGCGTTGTCTTTGGCTATTGGTATTGGAGCTGGTTGGGTCTTTTTCCCTTCTGCTTGTTTTGTTATTTGCTGGTCTTTTTTTGTTTAGGTGTTTGGTTTCTTGTTGGTTGTTGTTTAGCCTGGTTGGATTGAGGTTTTGTATTTGTGTTGGGTGTCCTGTTATGAGTTTTGCTTGGTGTTGGGTTGTTGGCCTTTTCTCTTACAAGCTTGTTTTCATTGCTCTTGTGGTTATTCCCGTTTGGATGGTCTTCTCTTCTGCTGCTTTCTCCTGTAGGTTCTGGTTTGTGGTTCCTATGGTTTCTTCTTATATGGATGGTCTTCTCTTTTATTTCCTCCAGTTGCTTTGGCTCCCCGTCTCTCCCTTTTTTAGTTGTCTGCTTGTATGTTTTCGATTGTCTTTGGTTTTTCTAATTGCTTTTATTATCCAAAAAAAAAAGATATTAATAAAATTTTATTCAAAATTAACAAATTTATCTTAAAAATTAATCAACAAATTGAAAATTGAAACTCATATCACTAAATAAATAAAAATAAAAAAATCATATGATAGACAACCTTAATAATATTTGCAAATGAAAGGCTAATTTCCATGAATCAAGATACATCTTTATAAGAAATTGGAATGCTTTTAGCCCCCAATTTTCCTATAAGTTGAAATGAATACTTGGAAAGCACCATAGTAACCCCATCGCAATTTCCACACTGATCAATAGCCATAACAACAGTAGCAGCCCATCCTGGTGGATGCTCAGCACAATTAGCAGTACAATTTATTAGAAATAAATGGCCACAAGTTTCTCCATTATGCCATAATTCATTGTTAACTGAGGCATAATGTTCTCCATATTCTCCTCTGCTCCCTAGGCAAGGTAGTGCTGCATGTAAAATAATAATAATAATAAATTTATTATTTATATTATCATTAAAAAAACAGCAACATAACACTTAAAGCTATCTTATTTTTAAATATAGATTCTAAAGCTTCTTATTTATTAAACAATTCTTCAATTAACTTCCGTCCCACGTGATCATATTTCTCGTCCTCTATTCTTTTTTTAAACCCTGATGATGAAGAAGATGTGTGTAAGCCGCAATGAGAATGGTTTTGTTGGAAGAAGGGTATCGATGAGACCGATGGCGTGTGAAAGAGGATTTAAAGACGATATTTTTATGTTATTTAAGAAATTGAGTGTTATTCTATTAAATATGTATAAACTTTTGGGTGTTTAATATATAAGTATAAAAGTTTTAAGTTTTATGTGTTAAAAACTTTCATTTAGTTTACTCTCATTCGACGTGATTCCTGCTCAAAGGCTTAAAACCGGCCTTGTGAAGAAGAAGAGTTGAGGAAGTACTAACGGGATCAGTATCATTTGCTGGAGGGTTTCGATGAGACCGATGGCGTGTGAAACTTGATGAGTTAACCATGGTCTTTTTTGGCTTTATTTATGGGAATGAGTGTTATATATATATATATATATATATTATGTATTATATTAATCTAAAAAAATAAAATTTTAAAAAAGAATATTAGTGATACTTACGAACAAAAGATTCATTATAGGTGGCTACTCCTACTTCACAATAAGACCCAATTGATGCAAGGCAAATGAGCATTGCAAAGAGAAGAACTGCGCACTTCTTCATGGATGAAAATAAAGACTCTCTAATATTTTTTTGCTTGTGTTTGGTGTGCTGTCTATAAGAGAGTTGAATTCCTTTTATAGAAGAAAATAATCAAAATTTTGATGTGATATCCATTTGGACTAAATCAAATAAAATTTTGGTGTGTTATCTATAAGAGTTGGGTCCAGTTAAAATGAATTTGACTCGGCTCAAAATAAAATATATATATATATATATATATATAGTGAATTGATATTCAATCCTAGCGGGCATGAACTTGATGGACACTTTTTAGACTTTTTCTTAGACGAAGTGGCAGCCAATTTCGATATATTTGATTCGCTCGTGAAAAAAATGGTTAGTCGCAATATGTATAACAGATTGATTATTATAAAGTAGTGGTGTATGAGAAAGAAGACGTCTCAAAATCTTGTACTAATTGAATGAGCCATATTAGTTTCTTGATCATCATTGCTGGTGCTCGATATTCAACTCCATCAGAGGATTGAGATATGATGGTTCGTTTCTTTGCCTTCTATGAAATCAATGAGCCACTTAGGAAAATATAATAATTTATAACAAATCTTCTTATATGATACATTATTCACATAATTAAGCTAAAATTTGATAATCATGCATCATTTGAGACGACTATTTTATTGCTTTTTAGAATAGCTTTTTAGTACAAAATTTTTTTACAAAAATATCTTGAATTAAAATTTTTTGTACTAAAAAGCTTCTTTATAAAGCTATAAAAAAGCTATCCCAAACTAAGTCTTAAAGTTCATAATACTATTCTATAAGCTATGTGAGAAATTAATTTTAGTCTCACATTGACAACATAAAACTATGGTAGGGCAAAATACTAACTAAGGTCCCTCTTTTATAAATTTAAATTTAAATTTTCTATGTTAAAAATATTTTAATACTAATTTATAGGTCCAACTTTAGACCATACAAATTATTTTTTTATTATCATTACAGTACAAAAGGGATTTAAAGGGATAGGGATAAGGCCAAGTCCATATGATCTCTCTTGACCTGTCTTCATTTATAGTAAAATGATAAGAAGCAAGACATATTTAACAATTGCCAACTAAGGATGATTATGAAAGGCCAATTTTTTGTCTATCTCACTTGTTCTCAACGTGAAATTATTACGTGTGGCCACCGGATGCTGTCCAGAGACCAATCAGAACAAGCCACGTCACTGATTTCTTATGGAACACTATATATCAGATGATGTGACATATCCTAATTGGCTTATAGATGGTCTAGTGCCGCACGCAATAATTTCTCATTCTCAACAACCAAAATTTCTATTTATATTTATTAAAGAGTTGTTCTCTAATATAAAATTTATTTGGAAGTTTGATATTAAACATGCAAATTAAAAATATATATGTGTGCAGCTCATTTCAGGTTCGGATCAACGTACAACTTATTTTCTACTCATAAATTTAGTTGTCTTATGTTTTAGTCATGTTTTAGTGTAGAGTGGCTTTTGGGCAACCTTTTGGAGAATATCCTAACCAATTCAGCTTCTTTCTTATTTCTTATAGGTTACATTATATTGGTATCAGAGTGATGATGGATGTTGGAAAATAGTCGGTTGGTGAGATGTTTGTCATTGGGTGGCTAGATGTGAGATTGTTGCATTGTGTTGCTCTAGTAGAGGTTGTAGGTGTTATGGCTGATTTTTATCATTTTGGTGGAGGTGCGATGAGAACTTCGTGAGTTAAAAAATGGTGTTGATCATCCTTTGACAATCATTGTTGCGAGCGAGAATATATGCGACAGTAGCGAAAGACAATAAAACGTCTTAGCAATGTACGTATATCCGGCACACTAAAAGATAGTTGAAAGAGAGAAAAATACCATAAGCTTTAACATAGAAAACCAGGAAAGGGAAAATCACGGGGTATGGCCTAGTTGAGAAAGTTCCACTACATTGAATGAATTACAAAGCTTGATTCGCTCCTTTACTTGGAGACGGTGAAATTATAATGGATTGGAGAATCAGACAGAAGTATGGTGATGATCGACGAACAAAAATTCGACAGTGTTTGGGAAGAACTTTGGAGGTACTCGATGAAAGAGCAGAAGTACAATGGTGGTCGATGAATAAGAGGAAGTCCGACGGTGATTGATGAACAAACAAAAGTTCGATAGTGGTCGGAAAGAACTCCGACGGTGTTCGACGAACATGCGGAAGTCCGGCGTTGATCCACAAACAGGTGGAAGTCTGACAATGGTCGATGAACAAACGGAAGTCCTACGGTGGTCGACGAACAGGCAAAAGTTTGCGGTGGTCGATGAACAAATGAAAGTCCGCCAGTGGTCGGAAAGAACTCTGATGGTGGTCGAAGAATGGTGAAAGTCTGGCGATGGTCGACGAACAGGCAAAAGTTCAGCGGCGGTCGACGAATGAATGGAATTTTGACGGTGGTCGACGAACAGGCGAAACTCTGGCGGTTGTCGACGAACGAACGAAAGTCTGGCTATGGTCGGGAAGAACTCCGGTGATGGTTGACGAGTGGGCGGAAGTTCTGCGGTGGTTGGAAAAAACTCCAGTGGTGGTTGGTGGCAAGAGAGCTCCCCAAATTTTCTCCTTCTTTCCTCCCCTCATGTGAAGAATGGGGGCCTCTTTATAATTCTTTAAGTGGAAAACCCCATAAATATAGAGAAGATTGAGAGCATGTTGGGAGTGTTTCAATGGACAGCTCATATTGATCACATTAACTGTGGAGCATTTATCAAGCATTTGAGTATCCCAAATGATGTCAAAATTAGGCAATCTTAAGCTCGTTGGATTCATCTTGTCGAGCAGCTTTATCCGGCTATTAGCATACCATATTCGACGATAATTTAGTTATTCAATTAATGCTTTGAACCCTCCAAATATGCTTTGGAACTTTTATTTGGGCTCGAATTACACTGATTTTGGTGTCGTTGGGTTCGTCTCCTTGAGATGTTCAATTTGACTATAAATTTACTAAAATTGGATATTAGATGGCCCCGATTTTAATTTTTGGAGCCTCAATCTCATATTTACATCGAGATTCATGTCGATCAAGATGATTTTTTGGTAACATATCAATACTGTTGGGATTAAATATTATATTAGCGAGATGTGATGCAACACAAGCAAATTAGAAAATGTAACATGTGTAACAACTATATCAAAGTATAAGACATGACAACTATGATTTTAGTGATGATCAATATCAAGATAGGTGCCATCATCGACATACACAAAAAATTTTTACTTTGATTCGATTAGTGACTTATCACAATGAGGTCGAGCCCTTCAAGCTCGAACACCCAATGCCACTTCCATGGAAAAACTAAAGGTTGTACTGAAACCTGAGCTTTTTTGACAATTTTTTTCACAAGTCAAGAAAATTCGAGTGTTTTCATTGCTTTCAAATTGGATACTATTATAATGAATGCCCGAATATGATGCAACTATAATTATTTGGTAAGTGTTGAATGACATGATATATTAAGAAGAGACTATTGAAAATGAACTTTTTTATTTGTTTATCATAAATGTATGTAATCAACCATTTTGCAATATATAACTAGATGTGCCATGTTCATTTAATTACGTGCTTTAATTTACTATTTTAATTAACCATTTTGCATATACATATTTCTTATTGTGTAAGTTAAAATCAGCTCAGATTGCACTGTTACTGATGGGAGACTGATTCAATTCACTGCATTAGTTGGCCTTTAATACTCCTCAATATGGACTATAAAGTCCTTGACTTCCATCTTGGATAATAAAGCTGGTAGAGGGCCTTGAGGCAATGCTTTGGCGAACATGCCAGTGAACCAATATTTTGTCCTAGGGGCATGAATTTGATGGAGCCTTCATTTTTTTTTACGAAGTGGCTGTCAATTTTGATATGTTCGATTCGCTCATGAAAAGAATAACCAGTTATAATGTGTATAACAACTTGATTATCACAAAATAGTAGTGTCGGGGAAAGAAGATATGCCTCATAATCCTATAATAATTGAATGAGCCACATTAGTTGCCTGTCACTAATTGCCAGTGCACGATTTTTGATTCCAACGAAGGATTTAAAGAGATAGAGGTCATAGTACATATGTTCTCTCTTAGACTTTAATTGGGATAACTTTCTTATTACTTTTTAAAACAATTTTTTAATATAATTTTTTTTATTTTATATAATAAAATTATTTTAAGAAGCAATAAGAAAAATTATTTTAAGAAGCAATAAGACAAATTAACAATTGCCAATTAAGGGTGGTCATGAAAGGACAATTTTTCTTATGTCCTCACAAGCTATTCATGAATAAATAATTTTTTTATAGCCCTTAAATATTAATAAAAATAAAGATATGTTGTGATTGCTAATTTTTAAAAATTGAATATTATAGTTTAATATTTAAACCAATTTTAAAATTAATATTAAAAATTAATAGAATTATATAATATTTTTAAATAATAATATTGCATTTTTTACAATATAAATAGCTGATGATCCACCGGTCCGGTCCGGTTCGACTATTTTAATCTCGCGGTTTGAAAATTTCAAGCCACGCTCGGCTCGCGATGTTTTATCTCCAATCAACTCATACCTCCTCCGCCCTCTCCGGTACTCTTTCCGGCGTTTGTCCGCCCTCACTCCGTCGATCAATTGAGCTCGAGAGCTACGGTATGATATCAGAATATTTACCTAATTTATGATTTGTACTGTAACTTTAGTTTTATCTTTCGATTTTTCTCCGTTCAGCTGTCTCTGGCTCTAATTTTTTTTCAGGGAAAAATGAGATGCGGTGATTTTTTTTTTGGTCTAAGAATGAATGCTGGTGTCTCTTCCTTCAAGCTGCTTTGGTTTTTTTACTGAAATGAAATTATCTCTGTTGTTAATGGCTTACTCGGCTGAAATTATATCCCTTTGCTCTTGCACCTTCATGTGTTGCTTTATCAATGTTAAGACCAGCTAGTCTGGTGGAAGCATAGATTAGGCCATCTGTCAATCTCAATTCTCGAATATTTCATTCCATTACAGTATAGATTTATCATCCCTATTGTCATCAACTCTCTGTTGTACTGCTTATAATTATAATAAAAGTCACAAACTTTCATGTTCTACCTCCACTATTTTAACTTATTAGCCTCTTGAAATACAGTTCTTAATTGCGTGGAAATCACCCGCACAACCCTATAATTTCTTCAACTAATATGTCACTTTTGTCAATCACTATACAAAGTATATCTGATAGCAAGCTGCTGGATCGGACAAGACCTGGAAGGAATCGTAAGCAAAGAAATGATAGAAGAAACTACAGGGCAGTGTAGTTTCGGTACTGGTATATTGGATAATAAGCAAGAACTGTGTACATCTTTTAGTTTCAGCTATATGTAACCTTTCTCTATTTCCCAATACTAAAATTAGTTAAGCAACTAAAAAGAAAACGGTAGTGCTGTAAGCAGAAATAGAAAACTAGATAGGGATAACTGTCAGAGTTTGTTATGCCGGTAAGATGTTCCGCAGGAGCCGGTACTAATGGGAGCTGCATCAGTCCTCCCCGGGTTCAGAAGAGCTCGACTCCGACGAGCTGACTGATATGATGCCGTCGTCTGGTGGTTTATACGCCCAAATGTCGGAGACATTAAAAGTCGGGGAAGTATTGCAGTCAGCAGGTAACGCTACAGTATATGCGTTATCGTTGATTTTGGCTAAGATAGGAACAGGTCCTATCTTGCGGCGGGAAAGCTTGGAGTAAGTCCCCACTGGGAAGCGTTCTCGCCTTAGACGAACCATCACCAAATCTCCGACATTGAACAAACTTTTCCTTCGGTGAGCATCAACTGCATCCTTATAACGCTGATTGGAGCTAAGGATTTGCTGACGGACATTATCCAACATCTCTTTGTAAGTATCAGCAAAGGTGGCAGCAGATGACGACTTGCACTTCGGTAGGACGGCGATGTCGAGAGCAAGATTAGGTGACTTAGTATAAACAATACTAAAAGGAGTTTTACCTGTGGATCGGTTCGTCATGGAGTTATAAGCGAATTCGGCCTTACTCAGTACGTCCTCCCATTGCCGCGGATTCTCCTGGACTAAACAACGTAGCATGCTACCCAAAGTCCGGTTGACGACCTCCGTCTGTCCGTCAGATTGTGGATGGTATGCGGAGCTGAGTCGTAGTTCGGTGCCCAACCTCTTCCAAAGCTCTCGCCAAAAGTGGCTTATAAATTTGACATCGCGATCGGATGTGAGGCTCCTCGGAAGCCCATGCAAACGAACAACTTCATCAAAGAAAAGGTGAGCAATGCTTAAGGCATTAGAAGTTTTCTTACAAGAGACAAAGTGCGCCATTTTGGAGAATCTGTCGACGACCACCATGATAGAATCATTCCCTCGCTTGGTTCGCGGCAGCCCCAAAACGAAATCTAAGCTGAGGTCCTCCCAAATTGAATCTGGGACCGGAAGCGGCATGTATATGCCTGTATTTTGGGCTCCCCCTTTATAATTTTGACAGACTGGGCAGCTTTCTACGAGACGAAATACATCTCGTCGCAGTCGTGGCCAGAAAAACCGAGCTTGAAGTTGGCGAAGGGTATTGTCCCGCCCTACGTGTGCTGCAAGTGCTCCAGCATGTGTTTCCCTCACCAATTGCTGGCGCCACGATGATACAGGAATGCAAAGAAGGTTTCGTTTGAAAAGGTAGCCATGGCGAATGGAATAATCTTCCACCTGCTGTTGTACTTCGCATTGCTTCCAAATTTCACCAAAATCTGGATCTTCCGCATATAAGTCCCTTAAGCACTCCAAGCCTGTAATTTGAGTCTGTAATTGTACTAACAGAAGACGCTTCCGGCTTAGAGCGTCGGCGACTCGATTGGCAACGCCGGGTTTGTGCTTAATGGTGAAAGTGAATCTTTGTAAGAACATCAGCCACCTCGCATGCATACGGTTAACTGTCTTTTGACTATTGATGTAGGAGAGGGCCTTATTATCGCTGCAAAGTATAAACTCCTGGTGGAGGAGATATTGTTCCCACTGCTTCAATGCCCGAATAATAGCATATAGTTCTTGCTCATAAGCCGTCCATTTTTGACGAGACGGACACAATTTCTCACTAAAAAAAGCTACAGGCTTATCCGATTGTGAGAGGACAGCGCCTACTCCTGTGGACGACGCATCCGTATCAACAGTAAACAATTTTTCGAAGCTGGGTAAAGCTAGGACCGGAGCTGAGCAGAGAGCTCTTTTAATTTCATCAAAACTGTTTTGTTGTTCCTCCGTCCACATAAAAATCTTAGATTTGAGACAATCCGTCACAGGCGCCATAATAATACTAAAATTTTTAATGAACTTACGATAGAAGTTCGCCAGGCCGTGGAAACTCCGCACCTCAGTGAATGTTTGTGGAGTAGGCCAATCTGTGATGGCTGCTATCTTCACTGGATCCATTTTAATGCCTTCTTCAGAAACAATGAAGCCAAGAAATGATACGGTGGAAACTCCAAGCTCACACTTAGATAAATTAAGAAATAATTTTTGCTGTTTTAGAACATTAAACAGAGTTGTCAAATGATCCAAATGAAGTTGCCATGAGGTGCTGAAGACTAGTATGTCGTCAAAATAAACAATACAGAACTTCCCGAGGAACGGCTTCAATACTTCATTCATCATCCTCATGAAAGTGGAGGGGGCATTGCAAAGCCCAAACGGCATGACCTTCCATTCATACAGGCCTTGAGGTGTCTTAAAGGCGGTCTTCCACTCTTCCCCGGGACGAATGCGGATCTGGTGGTAGCCACTGCGTAAGTCTAACTTTGAGAAAATGGAAGATCCCGATAAGTGGTCAAGTAACTCTTCAATGCGAGGCACCGGAAATCTATACTTCACGGTGATCTTGTTAATGGCCCGACTGTCTACACACATCCGCCAGTTTCCATCTTTCTTCGGAACTAACAATGCCGGGACCGCGCAGGGACTCATGCTTACTTGTATAAATTGCTTCTCTAGCAGATTGTCGACCAAGTCCTGAAGGATTCGCTGCTCCTTCGGGTTAAGTCTATAATGTGGCAAGTTGGGAAGGCTCGCACCCGGAATAAGATCTATGTGATGTTGGATGTCACGGAGAGGAGGAAGTTCCGCTGGTAGGTCTCCTGGTGTAAGCTCCGGAAATTGCTGTAGCAGGCGTTGGAGATCACAATGCAGGGTCTCTGGATTTGAGCAGGGGTTCGGCTCTGCCAGTAATAGAGCAAACAATGGGGCGGGCTCACGCCAGCAATGAAGCAATGTAGATCCAGAGACTATGTGCAAGGCCGGCTGTTTCGTTGTCCCCGACTGTAAGGACTTGTTGTCCGGGGAGTTGGGCAATAGTCTAAGACGGCGACCCTTCCAATCGAAGGAGTAGACGTTGGCCCGACAATCATAGACAGCACCGGAATCAAACTGCCACGGTCTTCCCAATATGAGGTGGCAAACATCCATCTCCAAGATGTCGCACACAACCTCGCACACATATTGCTTTCCAATGGAAAAAGTGACTCTGCATGAGTCAGTAACACCAATCTCAATACCTTTTTTGACCCATGTGATTTTGTACGGACTAGGATTTTTGAAAGTTTTCAATTGCAAACTTTGAATCACTGAGCGAGAGATCACATTTTCGGTACATCCACTGTCTATTAAGAGGTCGCACACTTTGCCGTTGATGGTGCACCTGGTCCGAAAAAGAGCATGGCGCTGTGAATGTACACTGTGTTTGGGAGCTAATAATAATTTCTCTAGAATGCACATCAGAGGCTCTCCGTCATCAGCTATCAGATCATCCACTTCGGCTTCCCCGTCATTTTCTGCATCCACTGGTTCACTTTCTTCTTCTCCTTCCGCATAGTGCGCTTGAGGTCTTTGGGGACATTCGTTTGATTTGTGACCGGGCTGGAAGCAACGAAAGCACTTGAGCGTAGAAGGTCTAGCATATTGATTTTCCCTACTTTGTTGCTTTGGTTTGGCCGGCTGTTTTTGATCCAAACTGGAGCTGGCTGGAGTAGTGGAGGGATTAGTCACGGGTTGAGGAGTCTTCCCAGATTGGGATGAAGCTTTGCTGTACCCAGGTGTTGATTCAGCCCACTGCCTACGGGTGAATGGCGCCTTCCCTTGCCTGGATTGTTGCATCTCGGCCTTCAAGGCAAAATTGACGGCTTGTGACAAAGACCATACTGAATTCAATTCCAACTTGTCTTGAATGCTCTCCTTCAGTCCGCCGATATAGCGAGCCACTAATTGATTTGCCGATTCATTTAAATTGTTTCTGGCGCTCAGCCGATTGAATTCCTCGGTATACTCGCTCACCGTGCGTGATCCTTGCACACAGTGCTGATACCGCATGTATAAAATCTGCTCAAAATCCGTAGGCAAAAATTGAGCCCTCAATAATTGCTTCATTCGATTCCAGTTCCGCACTCGCCCTCTTCCTTCTCTCTGCCTAGTTTGTAAAACCTGAGACCACCAAGCACTGGCACCTCCCCGCAAACGACAAGCCACATATTTCACTTGCTTGTCGGGTTCGATTTCCATATAATCGAAAAAATTTTCCACAGCCTTTTCCCAGTCGAGATAATCTTCGATGTGTAGGTGACCGTCAAAAAAAGGGATGTCAAGCTTCACCTTAAATTCTCCTTGGCGTTGTTGGTAATGAGTAGGGCGGCGGTACCTCAGATGTTCCAAGTGGTGTGGCCTTCCTCCATCTTCATCTCCTGAATCAAATACTTCTGCTCCTGGATATATTGGCGACTCCTCCTCCGAATCTGAAGTCTCCTGTGTAGCTCCTGCATCTCTGCGGGCTTGCCTGCCAATTACCACTCCTCTTCGCTGCACTGTGCGATTGGTTGGAACTTCATTCCGCTGCGGTTGTTGTCTTGCCCGTATGAGATTGAACTCGCGGCGCATTTCAATGGACAGCCTCTGTATCTCGGCGGCCAAATCGTCCAGCTGACGGACGATATTGGATTGGTTTGCCCACAACGTCTCTAAACTCCGGGCCTCCTCGGTTGCCGGTTCTTTACCACGATCGGTCATCCTCTTCCTTCCGGTAGCTGGCTCTGATACCAGATGATAGCAAGCTGCTGGATCGGACAAGACCTGGAAGGAATCGTAAGCAAAGAAATGATAGAAGAAACTACAGGGCAGTGTAGTTTCGGTACTGGTATATTGGATAATAAGCAAGAACTGTGTACATCTTTTAGTTTCAGCTATATGTAACCTTTCTCTATTTCCCAATACTAAAATTAGTTAAGCAACTAAAAAGAAAACGGTAGTGCTGTAAGCAGAAATAGAAAACTAGATAGGGATAACTGTCAGAGTTTGTTATGCCGGTAAGATGTTCCGCAGGAGCCGGTACTAATGGGAGCTGCATCAATATCTTGGACTATCCATTGAATAAAAATTTTCTTGTTTATGATATCTTCATCATCTTCAAGGCCTTAGTGAAAAAAATGCTTTGATTGTAAAATTATCATCATATACTGTGACAATGGTGGCAAGTATCAAGCTTTAGGCATGTTCCTATCTACCAATAGCATCTATCATCTTACTAGTCCACCGCAGACACCTCAAAGAATGGATACTCCTAAAGAGGCCATGGACAAATTATCAAAATTGGTCTCTTTCTCTTATCTTATGTCTCCATTCCACATTCCTATTGTATTGATGGTTTTGCCTTAGCAATTCCCACACCCCCTTTTGTAATGCCATTCATGTGACACATTTATCGTCTAAGGATTAAATAGTAGATGATCTCATCAAATCACTTTCGTGCACTCGCTTATCTACATCAAGCTTCAAGATTAGACACGCCGTCCAAAGTTCCATCTTGAGGAGTATCCAAAGGAAAAGATCTAAGAAGCATATTAGTGGAATAATTAATTACCATCATTATGCAATTATTGTAACTTTTCTGCTTTCTATTGGAAATTTCCACCTACATTTGAAATTGGAAAATATCTCTTTAATAGTCTTGTATATCTCTATATATTCTCAACAACTCGATGAGAAATGTAAGTCATTCTTTGAACATTTTCCATCTTGAGTTTTATATGTTGATTGCTTAGTTGTTTGATGTTATTAGGCTGCATTTAGGGACAATACGAGCCCTGCCAGTAGTAATGAAAAAACATCCTGATGTCTGCTTCAGCATTTTTTTCTGTCCTTTATATTATATTGGCATAGTCTTTGTTCTGAGAAATACTGCGTCTTTTTTCCTCTGAGGTTGACTCTTTAGTTTTGCATGAAATATGCCATTTTCTTGTAATTGATGCAAATTTTCATCCAAACTGGACACTCTCCATGATATACCATCTGGAAGCTTGATGACTAATTGCATTTATGAGTATTATATGCTACTCTCTGTGAAATATATTTCTTCATTAATGATATGATATATATTTTTCAAAATAGTTTATGCTGTGCCATGCACCAACCACCATGGCCCAAGGGTACCATTGTTCCATAGTGCATTGTTCACCATAAGTAACAATATCCGCACCACCTCTACTCGGCCAAAGCGGAAGTCCAATGGAGGAGGGTCCACAATAGAGGTAGACGAGCTTGTGCGGGTGCTATTGCGAAAGGTTGGTGATGAGAAGTTCCCTTTGGTGACCACACTCAACAAGTATGTAAGGACTGTGAGAACAGAGCATTGCTTCCTTCTCTTCGAGGAGCTGGGGAGGCAAGACAAGTGGCTGCAGTGTCTTGAGGTTAGCACATTCCTGTGAATCTATGAAAAAATTGCTTGATCTCTGTAGATCCTTATTGTGATGCCTTGGCTTGTATATTTTGATAGTTTTCAAGCATTTGGTTGTTTGGTCTGATTGAGTTCAGATTGAGAAATTGAAAATATAACATACTATACATTAATTCATAACTGGGGATCCATAGCTTATAATTGACTATTATTTATTGATGAATGAACACAAATTATTCTTTTAAGGAATGAACTCAAATTATTTTGTGGGCCCAATTCAGTGTTAGTCTCTATTGATTTTCAGTGAACAAAACTTTTTCCCCCTCTATGGTGTATTCTTAATGATCATGGAACAGTGTGTCGGCTCTGCGAGTCCTATTTGCGATACTTCCATTATCAACACCTCCACCTTTATGGCTTATAATTGCTTATTATATTGTGAGTCCAATTGATTGCCTTTTGATCTTAGTTAGGCTCTAAGAGTTTTCTCGTTTACCCTCTTTCACTTCTTTTTAATTATTATGAAAAAATGCCCAGCTGAATTGTTTGTTCTGATGAAGCTTAGATAGAGAAATTGGAAGGACTATATATGATATTTTTCTTCCCTCCGCATGTATTGAACACTCTTTACATTTCTGTCATGTGAATGTAACTGGTCTCAGAAGAGCTCATCTAATGTTGCCTTTTATGTTTGTACTTTGAAGTAACGCCTAGAATATATAGATTGTTTTCTGGGGTTGCTATGGTATTTTCTTTTCATTTCGAGAAATTTTCATGTATTTATGGCGTTTTAGCTGTTTTCTTTTTTTTTTACATTATTTTTTTGCTGATGTCAACTTCCATGAAGCAATGAAAATTTATAATTGCTTACACAGTACTGCAGTTTTTCACTATTTTTCATTGATTGACAAGTGGTTCTCATTGAACAAATGAAGATTTTTATGTGCTGAAATGCATATAATAGTGCGTGGATAGTAAAAGACCTTAAATATGGAATTGATCTTTTTAAAGATAAAATGAGATCTTATTAAAGAAAAAATGTGGCTGTATTGAAGTTATAATTGTGGGAATCTTGTGTGTAACATATAAATAATATGTGATGGAACAAATTTATGCTAATGGTTTAGACAGAGTTATCTATGGGTTTCAGAGCAAATAATATGTTGCTGAAGATTGTTAGAGCACATAACAATGCTCTGCAAGTATACCAAACTTATCCTACTCATATATTCTTGTTTAGGCCTCTAATTTTCATAAATATCCTCCTCATATCTCCTGCAGATTACATCATTATGGTACCCTTGTAATCCATGTAGTCCTGAAGCTTCATGGAATTCATGCTCAATGTTTTTGAGAGAAGATCAAGAATCCCTACTTTGTTCAGAACCATCTTTGATCTCATTTGATTGCTTGTAGATGAAAAATATGGTTTTGAAATGCAAAAACTATTTTTTTGCAAAATTTGAGTTTGAAAATAAAATCCTTTATTCTAAGAAATTTTGAAGGTGTTTGTGGAGTCGACAATGCATATTGATTATTAATTTCATGAAAAAAAAAACAGAATATAAAATATTCAACTTTTTCAACTTTTTTACAACAAAATGATCCCTTACAAACCTTTTGAAATTATTACAATATTAATGTTCAATCAAATATTTCAATCCATTTTCAAAACAAGCTCTTTGCGCTGTTCTCAGAAGTATCAAACTAGTTAATGCTTGCATATTTGTAATTCCTATTGTTAACATTATACATAATAATCCTAGTCATTTGAGTTTTCTTTTCTCTAAAATATAATCTTTAGCCTTTGCAAAGCTTTTGAATTATGATTTTTTTTTTTTCAATCAAATGTTCCAAGTTCATTTTCAAAACATGCTCTTTGTCCCATCTAAAATTTCTGAAATGTATCTAACTTGTTAATACTTCTTGCTTATCATTCCTAATATAAACATTATATATGTGAAAAGCTTATTTTTCAGTCTATACTCTGTAAACAAAACTTCTTTTCAGGTGTTCAGATGGATGCAAAAGCAAAGATGGTACATTGCAGACAATGGCATCTACTCAAAACTAATATCAGTTATGGGCAAGAAAGGCCAAACAAGAATGGCTATGTGGCTTTTCTCCGAAATGCGAAACAGTGGATGCAAACCAGACACTTCAGTCTACAATTCATTGATTACTGCTCATCTCCATTCTCGTGACAAATCAAAAGCTTTAAGCAAAGCCTATGGCTATTTTGAGAAGATGAAAGGCTTGAATGAGAGATGCCAACCAAACATAGTAACATACAACATCCTTCTAAGAGCTTTTGCTCAAGCTGGAGATCTGAAGCAAGTAGATACTATCTTTAAAGATCTTGATTCAAGCTTCATATCACCCGACATATATACTTACAATGGCATCATGGACGCGTACGGCAAGAACGGAATGCTACGAGAAATGGAAACGATTCTTCTTCGAATGAAGAGCAATCAATGCAAACCCGACACAATAACATACAATCTTCTCATTGATTCATATGGAAGGAAACAAGCATTTGCGAAGATGGAGCAAGTATTTAAGAGTTTGTTGCGCTCGAAGGCGAAACCGACTCTCCCGACTTTCAATTCTATGATATCGAATTACGGGAAAGCGAGGCTCAAGGACAAGGCTGAATCTGTTTTCAGAAAGATGAATGATTTAGGCTTCAAACCAAGTTATGTCACTTATGAATGTTTGATAACAACATATGGTTACTGTGATTGTGTTTCCAGTGCTAGAGAAATATTTGATGATGTTATGGGAAATCAGAAGCATTTGCAGGTTTCTACTCTGAATGCAATGCTTGATGTGTATTGCATGAATGGTTTGCCTTTTGAAGCAGATAAGCTTTTAGAAGTTGCTGATAGGAAAGGCTTTGTTCCTAATGTTTCAACTTATAAGCTGCTTTACAAGGCATACACTAAAGCTAACATAGAGGAACTGGTTCATAAACTGCTCAAGAGAATGGATCAAAAGGGTATTGTTCCTAACAAGAAGTTTTTTTTGGGGGCTGTGGAAGCTTTGGGTTCAGTTCAGATGAGTTCTTAGGGTTTGCATTGTATATTCAGAAAACTTTTTTTTTTTTTGGCCATTAGATTTTGAGAATTTGGCTCTTTTTAATCTTCATTGTTGTAATTTTATACATAAGTTAGCCTATTTTTAGTAGGTTTTTATTTGTTTTTCTCAAGTGGATTTAGGGGTGTCAATAAATGGAACTTTTATTTGGTCCGGTGACCGGACGTAGAGCTACGTTCGGCGAGTGCTAAGAACGCGCCGTGTAGCAGGCACAAAACCGCGGACCCGACCCGGCGAAGAGTGGGTATGTCGCACGTGCGTTTTTTAAATCCATGACAACCCAATATTGCTAGGTATTGCTCGGTATTGCTAGGTATTTATCGATTTTGTTCGGCAATAACGAGCAATACTGAGCAAATACTGAGTAATACCTAGCAATACGCGAACATAGCATTCCCGGGTTCCGGTCCGGGTCAAGTCGTCGGACCGCGCGGTAAAGAGTAAGAGCACGTGGCGCGATCTCAGTGGTGACCGAACGTAGAGGTACGTCCGGTCACCGGACCTAATAATTGTTCCAATAAATGACCTGACCCGCCAATTTGATGTGAACCCAACCCAAAGATTTTACATTCGGGTTGACCCATTTAATAAATGAATTGCTTTTTGTTGACCACTGAACCCCATTTGACATGTTTAATTTTTTTTCTTAAATCACTTATTGATATGATTTTTTTTATCACTTTACCTATACTCGATAATTGAAAATTTATAATTTTTTTAATTAAGACAGGTTATCGGGTTGATTTAGGGTTGGGTCAACCGATTGGCAACAGAATGGGTTCAAGTTCCTTTTTGGCCCCTTTATTACATGGGCCATATTTCAGCTGAAGGGATTCGAGTTGGACCCGAACTCGACCCATTGAACTTTATTGAACTTATAGGCTAAAGGCAAAGTGTTAACATCAAAAAATTAAAACTGAAAATAACACTTTTTGATAGAGACAAAAAAAATCTGTAATTGCATAAATAATTATGCAATTACAGCACATGCTATGCTTCTTTTAATATCTTATCATTAACACCAAACTGCAAATTTTTTTTACTAATTAGCCCCCAAAAAAAAATTTAACATTAAACCCCATTTGACATGTTTAATTTTTTTTTTCTTAAATCACTTATTGATATGATTTTTTTATCACTTTACGTATACTCGATAATTGAAATTTTATAATTTTTTTTAATTAAGACAGGTTATCGAGTTGATTTAGGGTTGGGTCGTCCGATTGGCAACATAATGGGTTCAAGTTTTTTTTGGCCCCTTTATTACACGGGTCAAATTTCAGCTGAAGGGATTCGAGTTGGACCCGAACTCGACCCATTGAACTTATAGGCTAAAGACAAAGTGTTAACATCAAAAAATTAAAACTGAAAATAACACTTTTTGATAGAGACAAAAAAAATCTGTAATTGCATAATTATGCAATTACAGCACATGCTATGCTTCTTTTAATATCTTATCATTAACACCAAACTGCAATTTTTTTTTGCTAAATAGCCCCAAAAAAAATAAATTAACATAAAAAATGTAAGACAATTTTCATGATTGAAATTTGAAGTTGAAAATAATTATCATAAATAATTTATTGAAATATAATAATTGTGGACTTTTTTTAAAAGGTACTGAAAATTCATCAAAAATATATAATTTCAGTAAATTCAACGCCTACAAATCTTTCAAAAATAATTTAAAATTTTGAAGGGTAATTTTTGTTTAGGCTTATCATTTATTACTTATGAAAAGGTGAAAAAGAATCACATAGATTCAAGCATGTCACATATATAAGTAACTAATTATTAATGTATATTTCTAACTACTTCAGTATGTTGACTTTTTTTTTGGGACATTTAGGCCGTTAAGATAAACTCGCACACACAAGGCATACACAAAGACTCGAACTCAAAACTTCTTAGTTGAAAGCCTAAGCAATCAACCAACAAGTCAAGGCGAGCTGTGTCCATCATGTTGCCTTGATTTCACTCGCTTGTCAAATATATTATCCTTATTTAGAATAATAATATTATTTTCCTCGTACGATAGATGAACTTCTTTAATCAAAGTGTTCTACGCATCATCTCTTATGTTTTAAAGCCTTTGTTTTGATAATTTTATCAAAGTCGTGACATTTATGATATCTTGATTCTTTCTGTGCAACACCTATGATAATTTATTTGTGTCTCCTATATAATTTTCATTATATGCAAATTAAAAATAAATTCAAAGCATTATGTATAACTTCAAGTATGACATATACTTCACATTTTTTTCTCAATACTTGATTCTTATTGTATTTTTCATTTAAGAATCTCGATAACAAATTCAAAAAGAATAATTAGATTAATAAGTGAGTCATACTATGAACCTAGGGGCGGAACCCTTTGGAGGCTGGAGGGGCAATTGCTCCCCCTGAAAATATTTTTTTTTATTCATTACACTATTATTTAGGTAATTTGTCCCCCTACAATCTATTTTTTAGTCTTTATTACAAGGGTTTTTAGGGAATTGCCCCCCCTCCCCTAAAAATATTAAAATACTATGGTATTTAGGCAATTGCCCCTAATATAATTAAATACATTGTGTAGATGTGTTATTGTTAGAAAATGATGAACCAAATATAAACAGAAATCATAAATCAAAAATTTTTCCGGGGGCGCTGCCCCTGGAAACCCCTACAGGCATAGGCGGGGTAGGCAGGTCGATCCCGCCATGGGGCACTGCCCCCTTGGACCCTGATATATTTGCCAACAGTACTTACTTATAAATTTGCCCCCCTCTGAAAATTATGGCTGATTCTTTTTTTGAAAATTATCAAATTATTTTGTAATCAGTACAATTTTTAATTTCGCCTGCATTACATAAATATCTATTTCTGAAAGATTTTGGTTCTTATTTTCTTAAATATTTTTTTAAAAAATAAAATCATAAAATAAGATATTTTCTTCAGCCCCGTTTGATTTTAAAAGCTTTTTTATAAGATTTAGCAGTTTTTTAATGGATATTGTGCAGATGTTCTGATACTAATTTCTTAAAATAAAAATAAAATTTATTAGATTTATTTTAAAATTAATGTAATATAAAATTTTAATATATAACACTTATCTTAATGTAGATCCAAACATTTTTAACCTCATGAAGATATATTTCCATGGCTTTAATTATCTTAGTGCTAAATGGAGAAAAATTATGTAATGATATTTTTATCAAATTTTGGTCAAAAAAATTATAAAGCTTCTTAATTTATTTCAAAATGAATGTGAAATACATGCAAGTAATCAATGGTATACAGCCTTTTAAGGTCAACATCACCTTGTGCCCCTGATTTATGAACCTAAAGCCTGTCTTAGCAACTCAAGAGCATTCACTATCGTGAAAAAAAGGAAATTTTATTAGGTGCGGAGTGCGGATGGGATGAGAACCGTCCGCACAGATATAGAGTACCAAGCGGTACCG